>NC_143393.1:14278739-14576239 GCF_980474605.1 Leiobunum rupestre | reverse complement strand
GACGGACCCCGCGAAGAATGTTTTTGCCGACCAGTTTAATGGAGGAGACTTCAACGGGTTATGCACGATATTTAGATCTTGAGCACATAACAGCGTGGTCCGTTGGTCTAGGGGTATGATTCTTGCTTCGGGTGCGAGAGGTCCCGGGTTCAAATCCAAGACGGACCCTGCGATGAGTGTTTTTGCGTACCAGTTTTATGGAGGAAAGTTCAACGGGTTAGGTATGATATTTACATCTTGACCACAAAATAACGTGGTCCATTCGTCTAGGGGAATGATTCTCGCTTCGGGTGCGAGAGGTCCCGGGTTCAAATCCCGGACGAACCCCGCGATGAATGTTTTGCCGACCAGTTTTATGGAGGAGACTTCAATGGGTTATGCACGATATTTAGATCTTGAGCACATACTAACGTGGTCCGTTGGTCTAGGGGTATGATTCTTTCTTCGGGTGCGAGAGGTCCCGGGTTCAAATCCCGGACGGACCCCGCGAAGAATGTTTTTGCCGACCAGATTTATGGAGGAGACTTCAACTTGTTATGCACGATATTTAGATCTTGAGCAGTTTAAAGCGTGGTCCGTTGGTCTAGGGGTATGATTCTCGCTTTGGGTGCGAGAAGTCCCAGGTTCAAATCCCGGGCGGACCCCGCGATGAGTGTTTTTGCAGACCAGTTTTATGGAGGAGACTTCATAAGGTTAGGCATAATATTTACATCGTGACCACAAAATAACGTGGTCCATTCGTCTAGGGGAATGATTCTCGCTTCGGATGCGAGAGGTCCCGGGTTCAAATCCCGGACGAACCCCGCGATGAATGTTTTGCCGACCAGTTTTATGGAGGATACTTCAACGGGTTATGCACGATATTTAGATCTTGAGCACATACTAACGTGGTCCGTTGGTCTAGGGGTATGATTCTTTCTTCGGGTGCGAGAGGTCCCGGGTTCAAATCCCGGACGGACCCCGCGAAGAATGTTTTTGCCGACCAGATTTATGGATGAGACTTCAACGGGGTTTGCACGATATTGAGATCGTCAGCACAGTATCACTTGGTCCGTTGGTCTTGGGGTATGATTCTCGCTTTGGGTGCGAGAGGTCCCGGGTTCAAATCCAAGACGGACCCTGCGATGAGTGTTTTTGCCGACCAGTTTTATGGAGGAGACTTCATCAGGTTAGGCACAATATTTACATCTTGACCACAATGCAACGTTGTCCGTTGGTCTAGGGTATGATTCTCGCTTCGGGAGCGATAAGTCCCGGGTTCAAATCCCGGACGAACCCCGCGATGAATGTTTTTGCCGACCAGTTTTATAGAGGAAAGTTCAACGGGTTAGGTATGATATTTTCATCTTGAGCATGAAATACCGTGTTCCTTTGGTCTAGGGGTATGATTCTCGCTTCTGGTGCGAGAGGTCCCGGGTTTAAATCCCGGACGGACCCCGCGATGAATGTTTTTGCCGACCAGTTTGATGGAGGAGACTTCATGGGCTTAGGCACGATATTTACATCTTGACCACAAAATAACGTGGTCCATTCGTCTAGGGGAATGATTCTCGCTTCGGGTGCGAGAGGTCCCGGGCTCAAATCCCGGACGAACCCCGCGATGAGTGTTGTTGCCGACCAGTTTTATGGAGGAGACTTCAACGGGTTAGGCACGATGTTTACTTCTTGAGCAAAAGATAACGTGGTCCGTTGGTCTAGGGGTATGATTCTCGCTTTGGGTGCGAGAAGGCCCAGGTTCAAATCCCGGGCGGACCCCGCGATGATAGTTTTTGCCGACCAGTTTGATGGAGGAGACTTCATGAGCTTAGGCACGATATTTACATCTTGACCACAATATGACGTGGTCCGTTGGTCTAGGGGTGTGATTCTCGCTTCGGGTGCGAGAGGTCCCGGGTTCAAATCCCGGACGGACCCCGCGAAGAATGTTTTTTCCGACCAGTTTTATGGAGCAGACTTCAACGGGGTTTGCACGATATTGAGATCGTCAGCACAGTACCACTTGGTCCGTTGGTCTTGGGGTATGGTTCTCGCTTAAGGTGCGAGAGGTCCCGGGTTCAAATCCCGGGCGGACCCCGCGATGAGTGTTTTTGCCGACCAGTTTAATGGAGGAGACTTCAACGGGTTAGTCAACATATTTACATCTTAAGCACAACTGAACTTTGTTCGTTGGTCTAGGAGTATGATTCTCGCTTTGGGTGCGAGAGGTCCCGGGTTCAAATGCCGGACGGACCCCGCGAAGAATGTTTTTGCCGACCAGTTTTATGAAGGAGACTTCAACGGGTTATGCACGATATTTAGATCTTGAGCACATAACAGCGTTGTCCGTTGGTCTAGGGGTATGATTCTTGCTTCGGGTGCGAGAGGTCCCGGGTTCAAGTCCCCGACGGACCCCGCAATGAATGTTTTTGCCGACCTGTTTTATGGAGTAGACATCATAGGCGTAGGCACGATATTTACATCTTGAGCACTAGATAGCGTGGTCTGTTATTCTAGGGGTATGATTCTCGCTTTAGGTGCGAGAGGTCCTGGGTTCAAATCCAAGACGGACCCTGCGATGAGTGTTTTTGCCGACCAGTTTTATGGAGGAGACTTCATCAGGTTAGGCACAATATTTACATCTTGACCACTAAATAACGTGGTCCATTCGTCTAGGGGAATGATTCTCGCTTCGGGTGCGAGAGGTCACGGGTTCAAATCCCGGACGAACCCCGCGATGAATGTTTATGCCGACCAGTTTTATGGAGGAGACTTCAACGGGTTTTGCACGATATTGAGATCGTCAGCACAATACCACTTGGTCCGTTGGTCTTGGGGTATGGTTCTCGCTTAGGGTGCGAGAGGTCCTGGGTTCAAATCCCGAACGGACCCCGCAAAGAATGTTTTTGCCGACCGGTTTTATGGAGGAAACTTCAACGGGTTAGGCACGATATTTACATCGTCAGCAAAAGAAAACGTGGTTCGTTGGTCTAGGGGTATGATTCTTGCTTTGGGTGCGAGAGGTCTCGGGTTCAAATCCCGGACGGACCCCGCGATGAATGTTTTTGCCGACCGGTTTTATGGATTAGACTTCAACGGGTTAGGCACGATATTTACATCGTCAGCAAAAGAAAGCGTGGTTCGTTGGTCTAGGGGTATGATTCTTGCTTCGGGTGCGAGAGGTCCCGGGTTCAAATCCCGGACGGACACCGCGATGAATGTTTTTGCCGACCGGTTTCATGGAGGAGACTTCAACGGGTTAGGCACGATATTTACATCGTCAGCAAAAGAAAACGTGGTTCGTTGGTCTAGGGGTATAATTCTTGCTTCGGGTGCGAGAGGTCCCGGGTTCAAATCCCGTACGGACTTCACGATGAATGTTTTTGCCGACCAGTTTTGGGAGGAGACTTCAACGGGCTAGGCACGATATTTACATCTTGAGAGCAAACAAGCTTGGTCCGTTGGTCTAGGGGTATCATAGGGGTGGATATTATCTTGACTAGTCCCCGACTCCCCGTTACCGATTCACCGCCGCCACGTAAGTCACGCCGTGCCCCGATGCCCAGGGCTGGCACTAGCAATTTCAGACCCCAGGTAAGCGTTCTCAGGCCCCGGCCCAACCCCAAAATTGTTTTACTGAAAAATTTTTTTTTGGAAATAGTCAGAAAATTTTTGTTAGGCACCAGGCCGGTGGGCCCCTTTCAGAGGCCCTGGCCCAGGGTACTTTGGCCCCGCTTACCCCCCCTAACTAATTACCTCTAATAAAGGCTGCTGGTAGCTTCGTAAGCCCTTTGTCTTAGTCTAGACTCTCTAGAGTGACGTTTTATGTGTTAGAAAGAAAAAAGACGGAGTAGAAATTGGAACAAAGCTTGCATTTTTAAACTGGTAGCGCCTCAATTCCCATAAAAACAAGTTGGCAAGCCAAAATATACCTCTCCTCGGAAGAATTGTCCCTAGTGGTATTAATTTCTCGAGATAACCCTTAAAGATATATCTCCGCAATTTAGAGTTATTTGTTAAAAATATTAACCCATTTCTATCCCGCCCGGTATAAAATTTTAATTATAATTAAAATAATTGAGACGAAACGACCAATTTTAATTTATTCAGAATATCATAAGTTAAGTAGTTACAACAGTAAGTTAGACGTACTATAACAATGCACAATTGAATTAAACCCTTTTACAGAACAAGTTTATCAGTTAAATATAATACGAAGCAAATTTTAATGAAAGAAATATCTACAGCGGGTTTTTGGAATTACTCGCTTACGAAATACTTGCCGCATCTTTAACGCTCATTTTATTTCAACACTCGCCCTTGATGAAGATACCGTAGATATCTGGTAGTGGACGACTCGTTCACTTCCTGTTGACGTTGTGACGCATACCACATGAAAAAGACCAATGCCGTCCAATTTCCAATATCATATAATGACTCGCACACCCAAGAAATCATTGACTGCGTTAGAAATCGTAGATATCCAAATATCCACACCAAATGTATTTACAAGAAGCAAAAACCTTACCATCAACAAAGCACAGAGAGCCACTTGACTAACCGCCAGCTCTTAAAGCAATTAACGTTAAATTATCTCCTTTGAATTAACAGAACTATATATAGGTCGTTAAAAAAGTGGACCACCCACAGGGTCTACCCTTTAACCCTCTAATCTCGGCTGACTGCGCTAAAACAAGATTTAACCTTTAAAAAATACCAGATTAGGCCTTCATAAATTCATTAATAAAAAAAGACTTTATTACCTATTATGCTTACGATGCCTGTCTTAATTTCAGTGAATCTAAGCAGCTATCGGTGGTTCTGTGGTAGAGCGCTCGACTGCCTAGCCGAATGGTCTGGGTTCGAAACCTGGGTGGCGCATTTGTTTTTAATCAATAGAGAAACGCTAAATTAGAATTTCTTCGATGCAATAATTTCAATTTCAATTCTATTTCAATTAAACCAAAATTTCGTACTCTATTAAACACGCTTCCGATAAAGCTGAAGGTCTAATTTTCAATAAGGCGTAACAAGTGTCGGTGGTTCTGTGGTAGAACGTCCGCCTGTCAATCAGGAGGTCTCGGGTACAAATCCCGCCCGATGCGATCGCAAATTGATACTAAGACGAATACCGTGTACAACTGGTGGAAACCCTGCCATTGGACGTTGAGAGGTAGCATTACACTCAGCACTCGGTCCGTCCCAAAGTCATTAAGAAGAAGTTGGAGAGAAAACGCCCATATAAACACAACAGACTCAACATGCACAACCATCAGAACACAAATACAACAAATTCAACACTCACAACCTACGCATAAACATTACAAAAACGTAATACACCAAACCGTCACGACGGTGAGCGAAAAAACACCATCCAAACCAAACCGCAAATGCATCCGTTAACGCTCACCGTCACACGGTGGTTTTGCCAACCCTTTGAGAAACTGGGTACGCAGTGATTACACTTTGCACCGAAAATGCGAACGCGTTCGCAGTTCTGACAGACCCACAGACCCACAGACAGACCCACCCACAGACCCACCCACAGACCCACATACAGACACGGTCGTTGTATAACCCCTCCTAGGGGACTTTGTACCCTCGGAGAGGTAAAAGTGAAAGCATTTAATATATACATAATAAATTTCCAAGACTGCTCCTTAGACGCCAGACCTTTTTTAGAGCAAACTTATGGTGTCGGCCAAAGACCTTAGACACCAAATAGACCAATAGCTTATAGCTATGACCTCGATCAGTCAAAAGTCTTATTGGGGCAGATAATTATGATGTAGCGCTTAGTTTATAATGATCAGTGTCGCACACAGATAATAATAATAATAGTTAATTATTCTCAAATTAAGTATTACCCAAAAATTTCAGTCTGGAAGCTATTTCGGGTTGCGGAAAAATTGGTTTTGATGACTAAATTTTGGCAAAAGTGACGTAATTAATTATCTGATCCTAATTAATTTTGGGTAGTTCTAAAAACATTTAGTGAGGCATATCTATGTTTTCTGCAAGATACCCGTTAGTACTACTAACGACGTAAGTACGCGAACTCGGGGTACAGGGCATCGAGAGTGACTTACCCCTCGCTCGTAACATTCATTTGAAAAACGATTACATTGACACACTTTTTGGTAATTATGTAACTTTTGATATTATTAAAAAAAAATGTAAATATAGCTTGTGAGCTTTGATTATCCTTGCTTAATGTTAGAGAAGGAATTTGGACAATAAATATTCATTCATTCGACCCTGTAAAGTATCGCTCCCTATCGTTGCCGCCGCGCTAAATATTATAATTTTATCCCGTGAAGAGAAGGAACGCGGCGGCCACGATAGAGGGCGATATTTTACGGGGTCGATTGGGTGTAATACGGAGAAGTATCCATTTGGTTTTCTTTACAGCCGCCACTTTCTTTAAAGACCGACTACATAGTTATTCGGTATACTCTGTATTTCACTGGTAGTTGGCTGCTTGCATAGCACGTGTGTCTTGCAGCGAGCCAGCTTCCAGTGAAAGGCAGAGACAACCGTATAACTATGTAGTCGGCCTTTAAGCGAATAACGTGATCAATTGACGTATTTTCACGCGTAAAATTAATTTTGGGACCGACACGCTTCTCGTGTCAGATATCTGGTCATAATAAATGTGCTAAAAAAGTTCAATTTCTAGGGTGGAAATTTCGTTTGTAATTAGCTAAGATAAAATAATACTGTAGGAAATCTATGCATATAAGTAGGCGGATAAAGATATCATCTTTTCGATTTTACTTAAATTGGTTCAATGGTTTTTGGAGTGGTAATCTTCAAATCCGCTGTTAAATCAAAAAGTTAAAATTTATTTATGGCACACAGATGAATACATACATATTTTTACCACAATATATTTATTATAATTATTCTTTTCAACTTATAATTCGCCGATGAGAAAAGCGGGCTCACAATAGGGAGTCTAGTAGCAGTCTACAGCTGCAATGTAGTGACTTAAGGTGGTAATCGATCATCGCTAATGATCAATATTGGATAGGTGAATTTTCATTCTCGAAAGTACAAGTAAGTACTATCCAGATTGTATAAAGGTGAACTGAGAATACGCGTTCGTTTCGTAAATTCTGGTATTTACCTTTCCAGTCAGGGAGGGTATGACCAGAAGCTCTCCCTACTTGTAGGTGGGGAATCTCTCCCGGGGATCATCAAAACAGAGTCTATAGTTGCAATCACACGTTCTCAGTTAACCTGAATATATTGTTGGTACTATCATAAGTGGATAATAAATGACACTTCCTATTCACCCAATGCAAATTTTTTAATGATAGTCTGTTTCGTCAATGACAACGTAAACCATTACGTACCGACGGACTGACAACTCTTCGCGAACTCCTACTAGTACTTGGAGGAAGCCCGGAAAATCGCCGACAGTCCGCCGGCAGCCTTTTCGACGGACCAGCCAAGGCCTATTGAAAATTGCTTTCAAAAGTGTAAATATCGCTTACTTTTGGAAAATAATGATGAATTATTGAATCTAAAGGTAAAAATAACTATTACAAACACTGGCTAAATTCAGAAGTTTTTTTCGAATTTCAAACCTAAACGCGTGTACGCTCGTATTTCTCGCCATCAAACTAACCAACTATTTTGCCAACGCAATCACCACACGACAGACTATCATTAACCGATTTCGTTCTGTGCCATACTTATGTTTATTATCCCCTTGTGGTTCTATTAATAGCTTCGATCCAGCAATATCCCAGTACGTTATATCTGTTAGTGTATTTTGTACCCGCAAGGCGGCGCGTTGAAAGTGTAGGGTAGACAGTCTGTGTACGGTAAAGGTACGCTCTTACGTTGGCCGAAAGGGTTTCCAAGAACTGGCGTAAACGGTCTCCAAACAAAACCATTAATTAGTCAAGTCAATTCCACTCTCTTTGCCGAAGTCCCGGCTTGCATAGTCAAGTCATTGTGTTACACTCTTCCAAATTTTTATTAACCTTTGGTGGAACCGGGTTTGCCACAATATTTTCAGATTTAAATTCACCGACTTTTTCTAACCTTTTTTAAAGGTCCATAGAATGGTTTGAAAAATTAGTACCGAATTTCAGGTCGCTTCCAAATTAGGCGATTCTGTAACCTCACCCTTAAAATTCAAACAATTCTGTGGCCATTTAGACAATTTTAACTTAAATTTTATGAATTTTAAATGAATTAACTAGAAATTGTTTATTCCAACATTTACAAACCATAGTTAGTTAGGTCACCTTCGTAAAACGTCACGATAAATTGGAAATCGTCTAACTTTCTACCTCACTTTTAACAAATCCCTGACTTTTTCCACGGTTTATATATTTACACATTTTAGACTACTTGTACCTTCATACGTGCTGGCGTTTTGAGCCTCTTAAGTTCTTCTGACAGGCAACCCTGTTTTCTACTATGCTACTGGTACGCCCTCTAATGTATATAAACAGTACTAATTAGTTTATTATAAATTAAATTTTTATAAAGTTTAATTATAAATATACTAATGAGCTACCGTATTTATAATTTGATAATATGTATTTTAATATTTATTAATTATCTACGATACATTTAAATTTAAAATATAGGTGGCGCTCCATTTTTAAATATAAATATTATTTTAACAATAGTTGATTATAGTTCAGAAACTTTACGCAAGCCGGCGCTGTAGGCGCGAAGTAGAATTTTTCAAATTCTCTAAACGCGGGAGTAGCTCATAAGCGTCCATCTCTGAGCCGAAGTAGTCTAACCTGTGTAAATATATAAACCGTGTTTTATCCATGAGCTGTGACAACCCGGTGGAAGGTTGTCAAGGATAACGTACTGTCTTAGTGACGTTTCTCGGACGTATTTCCTTAATCCATCCAGTTTCTGTAGTTCAATTAATTGAGCGGATGATACAGACAGGGAGGGGGGCTTTCCACATTCCAGCTACCAGTTTGCGACGCAGTTTTGGAGCTTAGAAAAACGCCATCTGGTGGAAAATGCCGTAACTGCTAAGCCCCTCCCTTTGTCTGCACACTATTTACTGGCTCCCTAGCCCTACTCATCAGGGAATAGTTAAGCCAGAGGCGTGGACCTACTAAATATATATATTTGTTAAATATTTACGTTTTGTTTGACTAGTTTCAAAAGCGTAAATTTAGATTTAATAGAACAGGGGAAGTTTTAACACCTTTTACCTTTTTATCGAACTTTTGCTCTAACGCTTTAAGGACAAAAACCTGAAATCTTTTATTAAAAACTGAAAAATGTATTTCAATATTAAATATAGGACTTTAAAATTGTGGTAGTGCCCCAAATATATCCTAATAAAGGAAATATCATAAGTAACATAATGAAAGTAAGTATGACAACCGAACTCGTCCTTGGGCATATTTAGACACTAGAGGGCTCTGGTCTGAGCATTAATCCTCGAAAAACCCTGGTGCTAATTGCCATTCTTATAGTTATTACGTTACTTCCGTAAATACCAAGTATTATATTTGCGGTGGGTCACCTCAGTTCACAATTTGTACCACCACGTTTAACAGAAGTTAGAGGGCGCTAGTTACGTTAAAAACTAGTCGTAACGCGTGTTAGCAGACGAGTTTTCAATTTTTAATATACTTTAATTTAATTACAGCGCGGGGAGGGGTAAGCGAAATGGCAAAAGGTTTTGGTTTTTATAAAATATAAAGCTTTGTTACGAAACATTGAAATTCTGTTTGCCTACTTTTACTTATTATATTATATATCGTTGACATTGAAGCCCACGGTAAAAATTTCGACAACATCGCGCTAACAATAAATAAAAAAGTCTCTTAAATTTGGTAGAAAGCGAGCTATACTCTCATTATTTCGATAACAATACTTAAAACTGTAGAAACTTAATAATTTTAGGATTTCTAGACTATTCAATTTAGCGTTTTCTCCGTCGCCGTTCGAAGCCCTCACGCGATCACACGAATTCCGGGTTTCTAAATGTCGTTTCCACTTCACGCTCGTCGTCGTCCTCATTCGACTGGCTGGAGATTTCGCGTACCGTTTGTACCGACGAAACGTGCTGAGAAGACTGTTTCCAAACACTTTGCGCCCGTTCGCCGCGATCACTAGTCACACTGAGCAAACTCTCGCGGCTGTCGTCGAGAGATTCGCGGACTGATTTCCGCTCTCCGTACTCTAAGGATTTAGTTCGAAGCACCAGCGTTTCGCTTTCCATCATGGGCTCGAGAACCACTTGACTCTTGTACAAGCTCTTCTCGCAGCTTTTCTCCTTGCTTCTTTTCGTGACGCCACTCGAGTCTTCCTCGTCCGTTTGAAGCCTAAAGGTGGGAATTTTAGGATCTACTTTTTAAAAATACTTAAAAGCTGGTTTTCACTGGGGCAAAGACGCGTCGACGCAAAAATCCCCGATAGCCAGTGGAAACTAACAAAGCTTAAAGGCCCATTTTCATGCTCGCTGGTAGCGGATAAAAATTGTCAAAATTCGCATCCGCCACTCGCAAGCGTGAAAATAAAGCTAAAATATCTGTTTGAAACAGATCGACGCGGAAAGTGAAAAAGTGTGTAGCGGAAGCGGATTTTGTCGATTTTTACCCGCTACCAGCGAGCATGAAAATGGGGCTTAACGGAGTTTTTTTGCGTTGACCCAAAAATAACGCTTTGTTTCCACTATTGCGCGTTATAATGTCTCAAAGTTGAATGACGCGCCAAATGCTTACTTTCCACTAGCGTGTTTCTCAAACATTTGCACGTACAAAGGGTTTTTAAGGGAGTATACATGTATAAAAATAAATGACGTGTGCTAGTGGAAACTAAGCTTTATGACAAATGCTTACTTTCCACTAGTTCGTTTCTCAACTTTTGCACGTACAATTGATTTTGCGGGCGAAAAGAAAAATAAATAACGTCGCGTGTTAGTGGAAAACAAGCTTAATACAATTTTTGAGTCGACGCACAAAAATCCCCGATAGGCCTAAGCCTTAGTTTCCACTAGCACGGGTAATGAAGCATTGCTCAACTTTGGCGCGTACGAACGTTTCTACGCGCGTAATAAAAATACATCATGACGCGCGCTAGTGGAAACTAAGCTTAATACAAGTTTTGTTTTACGTTGACGTCCGCCGTCAAGGTGTTTTTGCCTCGGTGAAAACCAGCCTTTGAGATAACTTACGTCGAAGCGGTCTGCCATTTGGTGAAGTGTTTGCCGGCGGTCGGAGTACTCGTTAAGGTGGTAGAAAACGGTCTTAGAATCGAGTTTAAGCCTAAGTGAGATATTGACGACGTTAATGGCGAAGCGGTGCAGCTTAAGTCCGAAGATGACAGGTCGGACACCGTCGAACGACTGCTACTGTAGTCCAATGCTGAAAACGCGTTTAAAATTTATATGGAACAACTACGGGATTCTAAAAGAGGGTTCCGTTAAGGAACGAAAGCCGTGACCCCAACACCATTGCTTTATAATTATGTTCCACTAGTGTGTCAATTAGTCGAAATAACTTCTGATAGCTATTATACAAAAAAAAACAAAAATTGATAAATAACTGAAAATCATTTTTTTTTAAATTTTTAAATTTCTATGGAACATTCCTCATGCAGTGGGACATTTAATAGTGTAAAATTGGATGACCTTGAACCGTGTCTTCAAGGTCATTCAAAAACTATCTCGAGAACCATTGGGTTTACGGATTTTGTTCCAATTAGAATGTTGTTGCCCGCCATATTATTAGTTCAAATAACTTTGATTTGACCCAATTTGACCAATCAGAAGCCGAGAAATTGAAGGTTAATGAATTCAGTGTTTGATAATAAAATAATCTGATTAGTTTTAATGTGACTAAATCAAATAAATACTGAATAGTTTACAACGGTTCAATTATGCCACCCTCGGCTACGATACATGCTTGAGCTCGTTTAACGACGGAGTTCATAGTGTGGTTTAACACTTCAATTGAAATGTCACGGAAGGCATTAATTATTCTTTATCACAAAACTTCAATTTCTCGGTTTCTGATTGGTCAAATCAAAGTTATTTGAACTAATAATATGGCGAGAAACAACTTTCTAATTGGAACCAAATCCGTAAACCCAACGGTTGTCGAGATAGTTTTTGAATGACCTTGAAGACATGGTTTCTTTTTTGTTTTTTAGTGGACACCCTGTATCGAGTGAGGTACAATGAGGAATATTTTTAGCCCGACTATGCTCCTCTAGATGGCGCTACGCCACATTATGATGCTTCTAATTTCATAACGGCGCGCGACGCACGCTTGGTGGCACTTTATAAATACCACGTGCCACCCTAATGTTTGAATGAAAATATTCCTCTTGACGTTGAACCCGAAAGATCAAGCGCGTCTAGCGGGAGAAATAAGCAACCAATTATTGCATTTGTTTATATTTTTAGGAGAATGACTCCGATTAGAAATCACTCAATCGCGAGTTGTCAACAACGTTTATCCACTTCCGGCCGGAACTCAAAAATATATATACATAGTTACCACGGTAATAAACTACAGCAACCGATGGAGGTCGATTTTTCCGAGGTCACGTACCGGAAGTGGGTAATCGCGCTGTGGAAAACCCTTCAATCAGGGAGCTTTCGAATATAGGTCTATTTTATATTTGAACCAAACCCCTCACGCTCGAATAGTAAACTAAAAACAAACAAATCAGATTGGTTTCATAAAACTGACGGTACTGACCATAATTCCCGCGGATCGTTTCAACATAATCTATAGCTGGTTTCTTTTCGCCTGTTCTCTGACTAAAAGTGTACTCTTTTGACCCTAAAACGATTTATTCACCTGTTAAGGGGTTTGATTTACTCTGTCCCATAAAGTATTCCCTTGTTCCGGAGTATAAGGGTTACTCGTCATAGGGTTGACTCTTCTTATCAATAGCAGGTCTTCGAGCAAACAAAGATTCGCGTCGTTATGTTAGCTCGAAGACCTATTGGTACGAGCAGAAGCCTATAATAAGAGAAGCCTCTAACTCGCCCAAAATCGTGAAACGAGTCGTTTTCGGACTAGAGGTATTTATTAATGCGATATGTGACCAGAAAATATAGTCCACTCAATATATATATATATATACCGAAGGACTTCAGGTGTACAAATCAGCAGTGAAATCACTTGATATCACGTAAATTTAGTTCCTTTAATAACTTTAATCAATTAAATATTGAAATCACTTGAAATCCGAAATTATATGTTCAAAATTTCTAACATTGGAATGATTGGATAGCCCCTCGATTCATACGCGAGCAGTAGCGGAGAAAACATTTGAAAAATTCAGACGGTTTTTTATATTTTAGCTCGTAGAATTCCCATAGGCTTTTGCTGGGGATTTTAAATTTTCAGACTCGCCTCGTTTTGATTGAACTTGGTAATTTATCCATTATTAAGGAAATAAATGTTAAAACTATTATTTTCTATCATAAATACACATACTAATGAACAATAATCGTGATTTTGAAGGCGATATCTCCGTATAATTTCTCAATACACTTTGAAGAATGTTAAGCCTTGCCCGCTTTTCGCGTTTACGTTTCAGGTTCGCCAGCCGAAGTTTTGGAGAGCAAACTACTTTTTCGCCACAAAGACTAAATATAGCACTCATGAGCTTTGCAAGTCCTAGGCCGCTTTATTTACTGTGCTCAGTGTCGAAAACAACTGCTTCTCTTATTATAGGCGTCTGGTAAGGGCTATTTGTAAGTTTTTACATTTTTTTCCAATTTGATTAGGGTGTAGCTTTTTTATCCATTTTCATTATGGGCTTCTTAACCTATCCTACTTTGAAATCTCAGAACAGGCGAGAAGAACCCACCTATTCATTGGCCTTAGAATTTTACTAACAAATAGGGTTGGGATCTGATACCAAGAAGTAGTAAAAAGAGCTGCTAGATTTTTGACACACTTACGTGAAACATAATCATAAATATACTTAAGGAAAAAAGGCTAAGAAATGCGAGCCAAAAACCAAAAGAAAAACCACGAAGGAAAAGAAAAATGGAGATTTACCGTGTCTCGGTGAAATTGGGGTGCTGTAAAGGGGTTTGTTATCGGCTTCGCTACTGCCTTCGCTGCCGGCCGCGATCGAGCTGCCAGAGTCGCTCGAAGGAACGTAATCAATTTCGGTGGACGACGGCGAAGAGACGAATTGGGACAAAGAGTCCGACTTGAAAACTTGGGGCGGCGACTCGAAAAACTGTCGTCGCAGTTCGGCCACGTTCTTGACGGCGGGATGCTTGACTCCGACGCCCTCTTGGTTCTCCTCGCTGCCCATTAGCGTCACTCGGAACGAGGAGGTGAAGAGGCTAGAGTCCCTCTCGGACGATGTCTCCAGCAGCGACTGGGACGAATTTGAATGGGCGTTTTTCCGCGGCGGTGGCACCGGACATTCGCTCGGCTTGGAAGATAACAGCTTCTCCCATTCCTCAGAATCGTGGTCTGACGAAGGACTCCTGGTCGCCGCTTCTCCTCGGGACAGCATCTCCGACACTTCTTCGTCGGTGAAAATACTGGCGCTTCGCCATTCTCCTGAGACCAAGAAATAACGATTGACGTTAAAAACTCAGTTAGGCTAGCCTAATACCCAAGGTCCCACCATGGGCCCAAGTCATCTAGCGACTTTTAATGCCGGATTATACTGCGTGGTACGGTGGACCTAGGTGACGGCAAGCCATGGCCCTTTAGTGACACGCGAGCCCACAGTTTTTATGGAAGGGGAAACCGAAGAAAAGCCTTTAATCAGTGGGCAGAGAACTTGCAAACTCAATGAAGAAGAGGTAGTTCTGAGTTTTCACCCACTGCCACAAGCTGGGATCGAACCCGGCTCCTCTTGCCAAATGATATGAATGAAGTTTTTACACCGATTCACAAATTTAGGGGAAAGAAACATTAAGATTAAAGAGGTTCGATTATAATGATTTTAGTTAAAATAAATTTAAACGTTTTGGCGGTTTATTACAAAAAAATACTTAAGCTATACTAAAAACTTGAAAAATTGAACGAAAAAAGAAACCTCATAAAATAATTTTTTGTGTCTGCGTTTCAGGCTGTTGGCCTTTAATGACTCCTGAGAAAGTATCTATTCCCTTGATGAATGTCACTGTTAATCTACTGTTTATTACCTGATGTTTCTTTTACATTTTGGGAACCGGGTAAGGAATCTTCGGTCCTTCCCGAAGGTACGTCTCGTGAGCTGTACGCTTCGTGACTAGTTTTAGTTACCTCGCTAGTTTCGGAATACTGACTTATTTGGCTTCCTTGGCCTGTGCAAGAAATAATTAGTAAAAATTAATCTTGGTAAAATACTTGGTTAGATATTTCTTACCATTTTTCGACATTTCGGAAGTCTTCTCACTCTTTTTGGGTTTTCCGAAGACCTGGTAAGCGAGAGTGATCAACATCTCGATGGCCCTGGTTTGATGAACCGTGTCGACTAAGGAACTAAGAGAGGCGCTGCCTTCGCTGGTTCGGAGTAACGTCGGACCAAAGACGATCCCCAAATTGCTAGGAGGCATATGGTTCACTTCGCTGTGCTCCGACAGTCGCTTCAAATGATGCATCAGAAAACAGAGCGTTCTGTAGTGAATTTGAGGCAAACGTTTCACCAATTGTTGTAAATCCGGTATCGCCCTTTCCATGTCCCCGGGATTGTCCTGAAACCGAAAATTAAATAACATTAAATAATTAAAATAAATAAAAAATTAAGCGAGTACCAACCTTGGCTATTTTAACAAAGTCATTGTATAGCCTAAAAGTTAGTAAGGGTTCGGGCAGCTGTACAAAGAAAAAAATAAGTTAATATAGGCTGAAAACGCAATTATGCGTCCAAAAATATATTACTTGTCTTAAATAAAGTTTCAAAACGTTAGCGATAATACTAGGATGCACGTCTGACAAGTCTAAGAGATCGGCTCCGTTTTCAAAACTCTGACAAAGTTTCTCGACTCTCGACTTGACGCCAGAAACTCGATAAATACCCTAAATAAGAAAAAAATCAATTACAATTAATACAAGAATGAAAATGAATTATCGTGGCATGAATAGTGTAGCGTTCCCGACTATCGTGAAAGGTTTACAGTATAACATAAATTATCTGATCTCTCTTAATTTAATTATGCCATACTTAATATTAAACGGAATTGATTTGAAATGATGAAAGATCAATGTTTAAAATGTCAGGAATCCCATGGTGGGTTTAAGAGTTTTCCTACAACGATGAGTCTCTTTGACAAATGACTCGAAACGATCTATTGTAAAACATTATCTCATCGCTTAATTACTTCCAATCTAAATATCCAGAGTGGTCTCAGTTTGCAAGTACAAGCACAAGCGCACACATACAAAGGGGAACTGGGCTATAATGAATACCTTCGCTTACGCTACACTATGTACTGTTTCTTAAATTGTTGGCGTATTTCAATCAATTAAGTCATAAGTCCATTCTTTCGCGTTTAAATTTCGCGCCCAAAGTTATTTAAAACTCCTGAAAACGTTTCTAAATTTAACTTTTTTGTTATTGATTTGGATTATTGAAAGTAATTAGGAATTACTTAAGGGTTAAAGTGTAAGATATGATGAAGAGTTTGGGAAGTAGTTGAAAGTTACTTGTGCCGTGTTAAGCCATAAATGTCGCGTCCGAAAGTATTTCAAAACTATTCATAAAAACCCACGAACGCCACTGTGCGATTTGAGTACCTTTAGGGAAATTCCCCGTTCGTTTATCTCCTTGACGCATCTGGTAATAATATCAGGGAGTTCGTCACCAACTTCTTGGGCGTGAGCCGCCAGCGAAACTCCGAACGTGTTCATTTTCCTGGGCAAAGGTTTGTGACCGCATTGGATCGCCAATGCTTCCAAACATTTGCGATGGCTGGCCAGTCCGCACTTAAGGACGCGAAACAAGCGTTAGTTTCCAAATAACATTGCTAAGAAACGAAGGGCTAATATATTACCTCCGTGCATTCCACTCCCTGAAAATACACGTAAGAATCGCATTCTCGACATCGAGAAGGGGTCTTTAATTTTCTGAAAGCGTGAGTTTCGGCCGCCTTCGATACGTATTGTCTTCTGGACGCGCCCAATCCACTATCTGCAATAAAAGGACAATAGGCGCTTCAATGAAAAGGGGATCGCCGAATGAAATCATTCTGCCTGGTCCGTTACTAGCAAGGTTAGTAGAAAATGTTTAGCTAGATAAAGAAGTCAGCTAAAATTCATACTCGATTTATCCAAGTCAACTAGGTTTGGCATTCTCTTTATAAACACCATATTTTACTTATTGGTGGTATCATTTATTAAAACGCAAATCTTGGTTAGGCCTAAAATAATTTTTTCGTGACGATGCAAAAAATATCCGTTAGGCCTACAAGGTTTTCGCGTCGACATAAAAATTTCCGTAAGCCTACACGGTTTTCGCGTCGACACAAAAATATCCGTTAGGTGTAACAGAAGGTTTTCTCGTCGGCACAAAAATATCCTTTAGGCTTAACACAAGTTTTCGCGTCGGCACAAAAATATCCTTTAGGCTTAACACAAGGTTTTTGCGTCGACACAAAAAAATATCCGTTAGATATAACAGAAGGTTTTCGCGTCGGCAAAAAAATATCCTTTACGCTTAACACAAGGTTTTTGCGTCGACACTAAAATATCCGTTAGATGTAACAGAAGGTTTTCGCGTCGGCAAAAAAATATCCTTTACGCTTAACACAAGGTTTTTGCGTCGACACTAAAATATCCGTTAGATGTAACAGAAGGTTTTCGCGTCGGCACAAAAATATCCTTTACGCTTAACACAAGGTTTTTGCGTCGACACTAAAATATCCGTTAGATGTAACAGAAGGTTTTCGCGTCGGCACAAAAATATGCTTTAGGCTTAACACAAGTTTTTCGCGCTGACGCTGTCAACATAGTGGCGTTTTGCACTTTTGAAAACCAGTCCTTATAATATAGAGTAAAAGTAGCGAATCGATGAATGGGTTTTATCAAGCATGGGATGAATATTAAGTAGGGCTTCATTCGATTAAAGTACCTTCGGTTTCAAGCTCATCACCGGAGGACATGGTAATAGGTCTTCGGGCGGAAATTCTCGGACTAGCTGTAGGACTGGTGTCTTGGGATTTATTACTGTGGTAACTGCTGACGCTGTCAGAATCGCTTCCTTGAAGGTGAACCCAAGGACGAATCGGCTGAATTCGGGTTTTCCCTTCCAGAAGTTGATGGGCCATACCTTCTTCGCTCTCGTTAGAGCCACTGGATCGGTCTTTTTCCAGCCTAAGAGGAAAGCAATTCGGATTAATACGAAGAAACAGTTCGATTTTTCGGTTGGTGTACCTGTTTTCGGAGCAATACGGTTTGAAGTAATAGGCGTAGCTGGACGAGCCATTGTGACTTTGTACTATGGCGGAATTCGGTATTCGCTTGACGAATTCCATGTATTGGGTACCAGGTTCGTAAAGCCTGCTGCTTTCGCAGAGTGTTTGGAACTAAATTTGTACCAGTAACAATCAGTGACTGAAAAGGGATACCAAAAACGTATCGAAATTACCTGTACAGGCGCCGGAGCCGAAACTGTGTGTTGTAATTGAAAATATCCAACGGTAACTGCCTTCATAGTCTGATCGCACTGGTAGATCAACTCGCGAACTTGTTGAAGAACTTCGGCTTTGACTTTCTCCAGCTCTTGCTGCCTTTGGTTAGCTTCGATGATGCAAGACTTGTAAGTCGTTTCGGCTTCTATGGCTTTCTGAAAAGCTTCTTCCTCCAACTTTTTCTTCTTGTCCAACTTGCCAGTTTCGTTGCCCTCGCTACTGCCGACTTTGATCACGGACTCCTTCGCTTTGTCCAGCTCTTGATTGCGTTGATGGTACATGATTTCGGCCTTCTTTAAGTTATTGATGGCATCGTGCTAATAATGAAAATTCAACATCTTAAAGCGAATATTTTTAACCCCAGTCATTCTCTTAATACGCTTTCACCATACATTCGATTATTATCCTACGAAGCGTTAATTAAACAACAAAAACGCTTTTGTTAGATATCACTACAATTATTTGTTTGGCTAAACCTTGGGCGGAATTTCCCAAGGGTAAACGTACGGAAAGCTTACCATTCTTTTCACTTCTCTGTGCCATATATCTTTGAGATGTTTCCTGGACTTTTCGTGTTCAGTTTTACGATTAGACAATGGCTAAGATTTAAAATTTTAATTAGTTCTTTTTACCGTGTATTACATTATCTTACTTACTTCGATAAACTTTTGTCCCTGTAGAAGAGTACAGGTTGTAACGCAATGATTAGAATTTTCCAGATCTTGATCTAAGGCCGTGCAGTAAATTGACTGGAATGGTAGAAAACTCTGTCGAAAAATTTAGCCCGTAAATTAAAAATGGTACCGTCTTCATATTTCGTATCATTCATTACCTCTTCTTTTAGTACGGGTCTCATAGTTTGGGCTAGTTTCGTCAAGTTCCGGGCGTGTTCCGCTTCTAAAATTGCCAATGGAATACGATTAATTCAAGAGTAACTTACAAGGAGACTACCCGAGTTGGTTATCACCGATTTTGTTGAAACTCGGGGGTTAGGTAGACCTTATGGTAGTATGGAAATTGCCAAAGGAAAAAGTTGCAATGGGCTTTAGTGTTCCTATGGCAACCGAAAATGTTTTTGACCTCTCCGTTTAAAAAACATGGGATTTTCTCGGTTACCCAAATTTTGTTAAAAATTAACCAAAATTGATAATTTTTTTTAAGTACCCGGTGAAACCGAAAAAATCCCATGCTTTTTAAATGCAGATTTTTTGGTTTTGAGAGATCAAAAACATTTTTGGTTGCCATGGGAAAACTAAAGCCCATTGCAACTTTTCCCTTTGGCAATTTTCATACTACAATAAGGTCTACCTAACCCCTGAGTTTCAACAAAATCGGTGATAACCACCTTGTGTTAAGGGGGAAGAATACAGTTAAAGCCTCTTTTTCGTTCAAGCTGAACGTTTCTGTTTTAACAATTACATAATTTAATTATCTTTTTCTTATTAGGCTGAACCTTCCTCTAGTGCTTAAAATAATTTTGATAATTCTAATATTAATAGTTAACGAGATATAAGGTCCTAACTAAAGGGTAGTTTGGGCGCTTGCCCAGCTTGTTTAGCTCCGGGGGTCCGAATTAAAACGTAATAACTTAATATTAATAACCTAAATATTAATTTTATAAGTTAAAATACAAAATTACAAGAGTGTAGCTTGAAATAGCGCGAAAGTAGACAATGGCCACTGTAGTCTTCCCCCTTAATGGAAATAAGACATCCGCTCGGGTGGTTACCTAAACTGGCCCTTTTCTCGATATAAGTCATGACGTCTTTGGCGTATTTGGACCACGATTTAGCTTTGGAGAGGGCCATATCTACTCCCTCATTTAGTCGCATTAATTTGTAATCCACTTCTTGAGGAGTTAACGTGACGGATTCTTAGAAACGATATTCGAGTTACGGTTGAAATAATTTAAATAATATTTAAAAAAATATCTTTACCTAATTTGTCTTTACCAAAACCACGAGAATCCGACTCGCCCAGGAGGTTTTCGCAAGACTAGAACGGAAAGCACGTTGACTAAACCGCTTTGGCATACGCGATTGTATAAGGAGCAAGCACTTACTTTGGTTTTGGGTACGGGATGAGTGGATGAATCCAAATCGCCCATCAAATACTCCGAGACTCTGTGGCAAATAAACGATACTTGGCTCTTAAAATAAGCGAAACAAATCATAACAATACGGAGCAGTCAAAAGCGCGGAAACCATAAGCGAGACACCACCCATAAATAGCCACTTATTATACGAAATAATAGCGCGGGGATGAGAAAAATAGGCGATAGAGAAAGAGTCAGATCATCAATACAGACGTACGTGGTTAACGATGGCTCAGCTAGATCAGTCACGGAGTTTTAATTTGTAAATTACATTCCGTAGGCGGTAGCCCTAGCGAATTCTCCCAACGAATCTCGCGGCAATTAGAAACCAAGATTAGTTGATAGTGTCGGGGAAGACGTCGAAAGGGAGTAAAGTACGCGTAAGAATAGCCTTCTCAACTTAATCGTCGAAGGCAATATGAAATTTAATATCATGGCGTATACAACGAACGTTTTTCAGGGTCGGAAAAAAAATATACGCAAATTTGTAACATTTGTAGGGCGTTACCCCGCTTAATTGGACAAAGCCACGAGGTAAGAGTTTTTCGCCTTTTAAATGAACTATTTAAAATTAGTGTTGTAAATCGGAAAATTTCCCGGAAAATGACCGAGGCCTTTTTTCCGGAAAATTTTCCGTATTTTTCCGAAAAAAAATTAAAAAAAGTTTTCATTCGATGATTAGTCTAATATTGATTGCAAATTTAAATGAAGCGGCATTTTCGCCTAATTTTTTCGAATCTAAAAGTAAAACTAAACCTCTAGACTAGTTTTAAACTGATTGACAATGTAACACTATTAATGTTTTGTAGTATGTTTACTGATATTAGACATTTTATATCGATAAAAAGTTAAAAACCCTTAAAAAGTAATTTATGTTCAAATTTTTTAATTTGCGGAACATTTTCTGGAAATTTTTCCGCATTTAATTTTTCCGGAAAATTAACAACACTATTTAAAAGAATAACAACGTACCTTACGAGAACTTTCAATAAACACGGTAAGCAAATTACTCGATACGACGTCATGTTATCCGATGTACGGAAGGAACTCCCAAATTCAAAAACCGCGCTTTCCAATCCATCAATACTTTCAATAGTCGAAATTTGTTTGCTATTTTAAGTCGAATTTTTAACGTAATAGCGATTTAATCCGCACTACGTCGAATCGCGGCGACTTTTCCGCGGCAATCGGGAGTTTTAAAAAACTAGGTCCGCCAGTCAAAAGCCTACGCAAATATTGTTCGGGAAAAAACACTAAATGAGTGCGAATTGAAAGAAAGAAAAATGTTGGTTTTAGGGCGCGTACAGAGGATACGAGAATGACATGGCATATCCTCTCCAGCAGAAACAGAATACCCACGATCAACTCAATTCGCGCTCGTAGATCCTAGAAGAAAATGCCGCTTCAACTTCTTAAATCTTTCGCGTATTACTGTAGAAAGTTTGTAAATAACGAGCGAAAAGGGTAAATAACATCAAACTAACGAGTGAAATGGAACTTCGCCAAGGCGCGACTTAGGCCAGACTGTTTAATAAGCCTATAGTGCTTGATTATAGGGGCGTTAATCTAGGAAATAATTTGGCCAGGCCCTACGAGACAGAGCGGACGGGAAGCCGATACTAATAACAAGGGCCCGCGCAACAAACGGTGGAAAGCTTCATTCTCATTTCGCCACGAAAACGTGTTTTCACTCTCTTTAGGGGCCCCGGGATTACTCGTTTTATAGGGGCCCGGGCCCGATCCTGGTGCCAACGCCGTGCCAAATATGTTCTAACCCTCGGTCCTAAAGTACGTAGGTGTCAGAATAGATAATTTAGAAACTGAGTATTCACTCGTTAACTAATGTACAGAGTATAAGCGGTGTACGCTCGAACGCTCGAACGCTTTCGTATACGTCGAGGGAGAGCTTTGACGGAAGGCTTTCGTCCTACAAGTTTCGTAGTTGCGATTTACTGTCTAATTTATTTCAATTACAGTCGTGTCTGACGTAAAGTAGAGGGCCTATCGAACCGTATCATTGGCTTAAACGAGATATTTACTGTTCTCTCCTCTAGCGACGGTGGTGCCCCACGGTGCCAGCTAGGAGCAACAAACACAGCACCCCACACAAGGAGAACGCAACCCGTCAAAAGTCGTGCATTTTCTTGGGTACATTTTTCATTGGTTAGACGCTTTAGCGCCTGCTGCCGTCGGAAGGGGAATATTCGTAAATTGTCTTCCCCCCCGCCCGTAAAATGTTCAGCGTAAAGGCTCGTCCAATCAAATTTGTACACAGCACTGCCTTAGCGTGTTCAAAGGCTAGCTGCGTTCTCCTTGTGTTTGTTGCTCCAAGCTGGCAGGAAAGAGAGATGACACCAGGCGTACGCGTACAGAGCGGTAATTGTGGCGAATTACAATGAAGTGAAGAATGCGAAATGTAGGCCTAATCATTCTATTAGGGCTGCAGACAGACAAGGGCGGGGAGTCATTACAATTGATCCAACTTCCACCTTTAGTTTCTGCTGTGGGTGAATGCCACGAATAAATAGCGTATACGAACTGGGATAAGCCACGCTTAATTTATCCATCATTACAGAAGTATATAGTATTGGGGTACGTCAAGTGGAGAAGATATAATTTTCCTTATTATAAGAAACGGTCTAACAAGAAAAATTCATATTATAAGATTTCGCGAGTTTTGCGTCCCAAACAAAATGGCGGCTGCGTCAGAGCATGGATGTAGAAAGTAATTCATTAAGCCTCGTCGTCAAATTCTATTTCATAAATAGTACGCCGAAATGTTGCTTTAATATTATAAAAATCTCGAAGAACATTAAAGATATGTTTACCATTCAAAATTCGCTGAAATTCTTCGTGTGGAACTTTAAATTTATAAATTATTCCCGTATCATCGTCTTTGAGGTCCATGTTAAATAATTCACCGCCATTCGACGCCATCTTGAATTCCTATTTAAAACTACCTCTAAAGCGATCTTACTTATCTTGCAAGATCTCTGACGTCAATCGCTCTTACTCTTAAAAAACCGTCAAGTTTGCGAGTTCACTATAGAAATCTTACATTTCTTGCAAGAACTCTTATCAACTTGACGTACCCCAGGGTTCGTACAATTATTGGAAAACCAATTTATTTTATATCATAAGTAACATAATAACAATAAGTATATAGGTAAAACTATAATGTCCAAGGGGGCTGAAAAAACACTAGTCACGTGACTTTCAGGAGAACTGCAGCGCCATCTATCCTAAGAAATACGAATTATTATTCATTTAATTTTCTAATGGCTGTTTAAATTTTGATCGATTCATCTAAATTATCTAATTATTATTATTTAAAACATCTTGTAATAGAAAGGTGGAAGTTAATTAACTGTCTGCAGTATCTGGAAGGAATAATTTTTTCTTTGCCGTCGCACGGCCAACTATGAACACGAGTTACCGAATCGAAGTTGGCTGTGATATGATAGCCACGTGATTTTGTTTTCCCATTTTAACAAGTTGGGTAAGACCAAATTTACTTTACAGTTCCGCCTATTAAGAAAAATTATCATCAGACTCATTTTCATAGCTATTGCGCAATCTAGGTTTAGTTCTCAGCACACAGAGCACCTTTGTGTCTAAATATGCCTAAGACGAAATATACTATAAATAAGGACGATAACACGCTACTCAGTTCAAGTGCAAGTCCAGTCGGAGCTGGCCGTGAATGTCAGTGTCGAAAAAAGGTTCGGTCACGAAATTAGCCTTAAAACAATAGGAAGTGTCATACTTATAGCTATTATGTTACTTATGCTTTCCACTAATGTTTCCCTGATTTTTCTAACTTGTAAGTGCAAGAGTACTAGGGCTGTGCGAGTAGTGGTTTCCGGAAATCGAGTATCAAGTTGAGTATTCGAGTCGAGTAATATTGAAGTCAAGTCGAGTAATCGAGTACTTGATTAAGGGGAAACTTTCTCTTATTCGAGTCGAGTAACTAAAAAAAATCTCGAATAATATTTTTAACGAGTCGGGTTATCGAGTACTTGATTAGGAGCTGGTAATTATGAAATTAAATTTAAAAGGAGTATAAAGTAACTTTCAATTCTGAAAAATATTCCTTTAATTTAAATGAACCACAGTTTCCACAACTTTGTAGGTACAGTTTATTGCCCACCAAAAAGTTGTAAAAACCCCTCTTTGAACATTGAAGCAACGAGGATAGAAAAAAAATACTCGACGAGTTTAGAGAGCAGCTTATTCGAGTAATCGGGTACCCGAATATGCAATTTTTTGGTACTCGGTAATCGACGAGTATTCTCCAATTACTTATTCGAGGTCGAGTTCGAGTACTCGGACAGCCCTAAAGCTATATCTTAATATGTCACAAACACTTTACTTACTAGGCAAGTTACAAATTAGTTGTTCATATCCGATATAGCGATTAGTTGGTCCGTCTACACTTTTCAACCAAACTTATATTGAATTGACAATTGTTCACAAGAGGGCTAAATATTTGGATTCTTCTTATTCGTATTTTTTACTGACGTCTGCTATATAAAATTAAACCTTCTTTATAAAACCACGGCCAACTTTGATCTCTCGCCCTCATTCGTTGACGTTTCTGTGTTAACCTATGAGCAAAAGATGTGTATGACGTGAGCGCCCCTAGCGGATTATTATTTTTAGAATAGTCTTTACATTGAAGCCAATATAAAAACCGAGCGTGGCGCTGAACTCCTACACGTTATAGTACAGTTTATAGGGGGAAAATACTTGCTCGCGGAATTTCGACGAATGTGTTGGCCGCTGTAGCGCGAACAGCGCGTGATCAAAGTTGGCCGTGATAAAACCAAGTTTGGTATTTATTTGGTGTTGGTCCATTTTATCGAAAAATATGTGATCCACAGTCGATCATTATACGTTGCAATTGATCGAAATTCCATTTGATCGAATCCCATTTGTCATTTGTTTCATAAGATCGAACCTTCAAATGATCGAATACTATTTGATCGAATTCAAAAGAATTTATAGTACCAGTTGGTATGTTTTTATTTTACCGAATGTCAATATGAAGTGCAGAAGGAATAATGATGAATAATTCATTGCTTTAACTGTATTAAGCCACAAAGATGAAGAGATTTTTACTTTATACACTATATGATGGAATTTTTTATGACATCGACGATAACGGCCCGTTGTTTTTGATATAAATAAATAGGGTCAGGTTAGGTTAGGTTAGGGTGATGTACGCGCGCCGTAGGCGCGTATGCACCGTTGTATACGAGGGGTCTGACCACGTTCACGGCCCTTCTATTGCTAAAAATTAGGTACAGAGTTCGTTTTTTTAATAAGTCTTTCTATTAATTATATCCGAGAGAATATTTTGTTTTCTACGTCACTGCGCTCAGGTTTTTTTCTGTATATTATTTTTCTTTAGTACAGTTTAAAGAAATAATTATCATTCATAGAGTCTACTGTATCTCATTCTGACTAGATGTTGCCTTTTCGATTTACTCCCAAAAACTAGTAGTTTTACCCTACAGTAGCTTTCGATCAAATTTCGTTCGATCAAATGCCATTCGATCAAATGCAATTCGATCAAATGGAAATTCGATCAAATGGGACCCGTTCGATCATTTGGGAATCGATCAAATAAACTCAAACCATTTATTTTGCATACAAAAATACCGTTGGTTTTATACAAAAAAGTTATATTTATTAATTATGCCTTAACAATTTTTAAATTCTAAGTCTGCTAGAATATTTCCAGTATTATTAGTGACGATACGGAATAGTTTAATTTCATTGGTTGAATTTCAAATAGTTGTATATCTTAAATAAATGGTGCACCCAAAAATCGGTCACCCAACCGAAAAATGTTTCGTGTTGGTCCACCAAAATGTGTATACACACTGCCTAATTAAATGCCTATTAGTTAAACAACTTATTGGCCTTCAAAATTTGTATAGTCTGAACGCCCCTTAACTCTTCGTGTCATTACTAACTTAAACAATATTTACACGATTGACATTTAAACTAAATTTTTATAAGAATTTGTTTATGTAAATTTGTACTATTTAGGGCACACTTTCTAAGCCTCATAAATGTCCCTGAATTTTTTAGATATAACTTATACGCTTCAAATTATACGTATCGCGATGTTTTAATAATAATAATAATAATAATAATAATAATCAGCAAGGCTAATACCCTTCAAGCGACTTTTGAAGCCTTTAATTCAGGTGGCCGGGTTACAATGCGTAGGAGGGTGGTGGCAAGCCCTGCATGCCACGCGACCGAGCCAACAGCTCCCTACACTAACTATTACCGTTAACCTCAACAAGTTTTTAGGTAGGTACTACCAACTTGCGAATACGATTAAAATTGAAAATCTCTAGAGTAGATCTCGGAAGATACGTAATTTTAATTTTATTAAAAAAAAAGCCAGAATTAATTAAACTAACTATACATAATTTACGATAATTTTCTAAAATAAAAATTAACTCAAAACAAACTAAACGTTATTAGACCAAGAAATGTATAATTCTTCATAATAAAATAAATAAAACTTGGTTTGGCCTTAACATCCCGTTCTTTCAAGTACACCGAAATTTTCGTTTCAATTTGACCCGTTAGGTTAAATACTCTTTAAATTTTAAGTTCGGCGAGGAACATTCGAAGCTGATGTAGAAATCTCTAAAATGTTTTATATCAATTACCTTGAAATTCCGTTTTTGCGAAGAAAAATAAATAAAAAGAAGTATGTCTATAAGAAGATAAAATAATTTTTTTTCGAACAACTTTAAATTAAGGAAAAAAACGTAGAATTTATGACACGTGCTATATAGCGGAATTTCAAAAGATTTCAAGCGACGATGTTTGAGAATTTAACGATTCATCGGGAATATAGAGATCTATCCAAGGATTTTTCCTTATTTGCTAAAAATTGAAAGGAAAATCACCACGCCCTAAAATACCATTTTTTTAAAAGTTAACAAAATTAATCATTTCTCCCTCCAAATGCGTGATACAGTGTTTTTTATTATTGATCTATAGTACTGTCAGTAACTTTGCGGTTAGCCTTTGAGTCGTTAGGTTTATTTGCATAAGTAACATAATAAGAAAAAGTATAACACTGACGATATTTTTTTATGTTTTGCCAATGATCATATTAGTCATTAAGATGCTAAGGACGAGCTGCTGTTAGTCTTTGGAATTCTCAGGCAACGGCGCCCTAGAAACGGTCGCCGACAGTCGAGGCTTATTGAAAATTGAAACGCTTTCAACAGTAAAAATAACAAAAATAATAATCAGCTAGGCCCAAGTCATCTACCGACTTTTAATGCCTTTAAACAAATTGCTTAGGAGGGTGGTGGCCAGCCCGTCATGCTACGCGAGCCAACAGCTCCCTACACTCACTATTACCGTTAATCTCAACACGTTTTTTTAAACCGGCCACCTGAATTAAAGGCAATAAAAGTCGCTAGATGACTGCCGGAGTAAGGACTAGGTCACCCAGGCACAGGTCTATGGGCCCCCACCAACGGCAATTGTTTTTGTGTACATGAATAAAAAAAAACAGAATCATACATATCTTATTATCTGCCCTGTTTTATTTGTAGCAGACATCTCTTAGTTTTTGAAAACAGTTTTAGTTTTAAAAACCACTGATTTACAGTGAATATTCACTAATTGAAATAGCTCAAATTATTTCACTGCAAATCAGTAACTAGTCACTGAAAAAAATCAGTAAAAATCCATAGGTCCCCACCGAAATCTGCCTACTTCGTTAGTGCCTAGGGCCCCACCTTCAGTAAATCCGGTACTGACTGGGGCCTAGCTGATTATTGATTATTATTATTATTAGTTTTCACCCAATGCCAAAAGCTGAGTTCGAACCCGGCTTCTCTTGCTGCGAGGCGACAGTGCTAACCACTTTGCCACCCCACCATTTCTTAGCAGTAATTTTGCCAACGGAAAGTGTACGAATTTCCTTTTCCGATCAAGTAATCAATCACTCCGTGACTGAAATCATTCAGAGTCATACTTACGAATATGAAGTTACTTACGTTCATTTGTAATAAACTCGATGAAGGTAAAAGCGATTAGCGAATACAATGGGTCACGATTTAGCGAATCATGCCCGCGAACTTGAACTACAATAAAAGAATGAATGATCGGCGTATTTGAATGCGGTCATTAATTTTAGCCAAGATCACGTCTAAACATGATAGCGTACTTTATCTTTAGGTATTTATTACAAGCGAACACGCTAGAAGTAGGTCTCTATTTCGCCGTGACTCGGGTTTCAACAGGTGTTTGCTTTAAATTTAGATATTACGTACCGGAGTGTCTTCCCCCCTTACCGATAGAAAGGGGGGGGGATTTATAGGCGAGGAAAGGTGGAGGGGCGTGGTTTTATTTCCGGGAATCACCAGGCTGCCCACATATAAGTTGTTAATCCGAATACAGTCTTGATACAGGGTTGCCACAATATTATCAGATTCCAATTCCCTGTTTTCCCTGACCATTTTAAGTAATTTTCCCTGACTTTTTTAAGGCCAAAATAAGACAGTTTTTAAACTTTTGCACATATCAGGGGTTAATACGCTTAATAAAAAGTTATTTCAACGTTAAAAAACTTTCAATGATCTAAATAATAATACCAAAATTTGCCATAGATCTAGAGTAATATTACCTTAAAAAGTGTAAAAAATTTAAATTTAATTCCCTGACCTTTCCCTGACTTTTTACAAATTTTTAAAATTCCATGACCTTTCCTTGACTTTTTAGGCCCATTTTAAAATTCCCTGACCTTTCAGGCCCACTTTTAAATTCCCTGACCTTTTAGGCTCATTTTTTAATAAATTCAATGACCTTTTAAGCCAATTTATAATAAATTCCCTGACCTTTTAGGCTCATTTTTAATAAATTCCCTGACCTTTTAGGCTCATTTTTAATAAATTCCCTGACCTTTTAGGCTCATTTTTTAATAAATTCCCTGACCTTTTAGGCTCATTTTTTAATAAATTCCCTGACCTTTTAGGCCAATTTTTAATAAATTCCCTGACCGGTAAGGCGCATTTTTAATAAATTCCCTGACCTTTTAGGCCAATTTTTAATAAATTCCCTCACCTTTTAGGTCCATTTTTAATAAATTTCCAGATTTTTCTCTGTTTTCCCTGTGATAATATCATTTATATTTTTGGTTAGTCAAAAGTGTATACAGGATCAGGAGTGCAGGACTTATCAAAAACTAACCCTTCAATTTAACCACGATATTAAAGTTTTAAATTGTCTATTATTTTATTCGTCAACTATTGTAGTACGCCCAAGAATAAGTTGATAATTATGAGTCATATAAACGTGTCAGATATATATCTTCCACTTTAAAAATGTTTGCTAGCAGCCATTTTTAAAAGTAATACCAAAATTGATATAATTACCAAAAGTGTGACAATCGCTGTACTTTCGTACGCTAAAGGTTTAATGAATGCTCGACTCGAGATCGACCATATAAAAGACTATTTATTGTCGCCTTTCTCGATCTTTGGTATTATATCCAGGGCCGTCTTTAACCTATTGGAGGCCCTGGGCACATTAGGATAATGGGGCCCCTATGACCATGACAAAGCACTATTTTTTTAGAATAGACTAGTATAGTATTTCGGTAATAAATAGCGGTTATCGTTTGATGATCTGGCAGGAACTAGGGGGCCCCTATCGATCGCGGGGCCCTGGGCACGTGCCCAGAGTGCCCAGTGGGAAAGAGGGGCCTGATTATATCGTAGGTAGATGGCGATAGCATCTCCACAGAACGACGAAAAATTAACAAATACACTAACTTTGACCAGCGCTACTTAGTTCCTCCGTTCCTCACTACGAGGCGTTATTTGTGGGTTTTAACTTCCTTCCCTCCCCAAGGCATACTTTCCCTTCTCCCCTCCCAACTTGTATTTCGCTCGTAACATTCATAAAGAAATAGGTCCGATTGACACACTTTCGGTAATTATGTCACTTTTGGTAACATACATGTTTTGTTGACCCGTTAAGCGCTCTTGGCCTCGTCGTCATAGTGAGCGTTGAAAGTTATATTCCCTTTAAAGGGCCATTTATATTTATAGAATCGTTTTAATTTAGAGGGCGATGCTACATAATCACGTGTTTTATAAAGTGATAAGGTACCTGAAATTCAGTCCGGATTTTTACACGATTTTGCGCACTGTTTAGGTTGAGCATTTATCTCGCTAGAGGCACTTATCTTGGTGGATATGACGTATTTCTACGTCACTCAGTATATAATTGGACTAACGGACACACTTATGTAACATACATGGATTTAAAGGAAAAAAACTTCGTAAGATTTGCAGATACAGTTTTAATATACCTAGTGGTACTAGGGGTCTAACAAGTTTCGAACCGCTACAAAGGAACAATAAAATTACGGAGGTTAACATCAAACCTTCATTGGTTCTCGTTTAAATCCATAAATTACAACTAGCATATAGATTGAAAAAAAAACCATACATTCTTTCAATTATGGAACATAATTATATGTTTACACTTCTACAAAAATTATCAAAAAGGACAGAAAATTAATTTATTTTTAAATTATTTTTAATTTTCTGCAGTTTAAATATGTGGTTACTAATTGCACTTAATTAGAAATAATTAAAAAACTACCATATCACGAATTCAACCAGGTTTTTTCGCAAAACTACAGACATAAATACTTTTTCACGTACCCGAAAATAAAAACTTACTTTTTTTATTTAATATATAAGACTGTAAAAATACAGCCGCCTGGTCCATTATAATTTCAATGACCCCATTCACGCGATACCGCGTTTTTCTGTCCAACAATTATATATAGCAGCGGCGGCCGTCTCTAAATACACTTTTTCTTTCTTCTGGAGTAATTTCTCGAACATGCCTTTACATAATTTCAGCCTCGAGCAAACTTCGAACTACTTTCTAGCCGACGATCTATATATGGGGATACCGCGTCTGTTGGCGGTGCTTATTAACGGTAACAGAAGGGTTGATTTATAAGCTAACGCGATGACGAACGACGTCGTGGTTATTTTATATTCGGGTATTTAACTTTGGAACCAGTTTAAATATTGACGTTCACTGTCCTCTCTACCAATGTAAATCTATACAGGGAGTTTCTGATCAGTCGGACATAAATTCTGTTAAGTGTTTTGGGCCAAAATTAGTCGTAAATGTCTGAAAGATTTGGTTCTTAAGTGCTTCTGGAATAGGTAATATTTGTAGTCTTACGCTAGTGTCATCAGACCATCGCGTCATAATCTCCTAATAATGATACCTTTTGGAAAATTTGGTATTTCGCTACTTTTACTATATTCACGCGAAAGTAGAGTACACAAAGACAAGGGAGAAGATGTTTTTACAGGGGTAACGCCATTAGAGGCCCAACTTTAAATACTCCACGAGACTTAGCAGATGGCGCCAACAGTCTGATTCCCTTAAATTTTAAATTATCGAAAACATTAACGTGTTCTTTTTGAGTCAAATTAAGTCACGTTACAAAACCTAATATTACACGATTCAACAAAACTAAACTTAACTATAGAATTAACCTAATTTATCCAAACCGAACGGCAAACGAAACGGAGTACTTCATATTATTCGCCTTTTTGGTACCACAATCGGTACAAAAGTAACACCATAAGTTTGCCACTTTGGGGAATAATTTACTGAGAGCTAGTAACGGAGTGACGTCATCCCAAGAAGAAAATCTCCCCCTAGCGAGGCGCTGACAAAGGCTAGTGTGACGCGGGAGCAAGCGGACGCAAAACGGCGACGAAGCCCGTAATGCAGTCTGTCTTGTGAATAGCTATCAGTAAAACTTTTGAATGTGTCACACTTATGTAAGAATATTATACACTTATAATAACACCGACCAAGCAGGACTCAACTTAAAAGCTACCAAATGAGTGTTGAAAATATAATATAATATAATATAATATAATAATATATAATATAATAATAATATATAAATATAATAATAACTCAAGCTGAGAAAAACACTCGAAATATTAGCTATCGACACTTACCAAGGCCTATACTTAGACAAGGGTTTACAAAACACTTCGCCAGGAAACCTCAGAGTAATCCAAAAGTAAATAAAAATCAAATTACCTGCTACTGAAGGCTAGGGCCAATTGGTCAATGGCGTCGAAAAACTCTGCCGGATCGGCTTTCTCATCTTCGTAATTATGCGCTACGCAAAAATAATCCAAAAAAATAGATTCAGCGAAAAATTCGTGTACATCGCGTAATCGTTCATATCGTTCGATTATCTAATCGGGTCGCGTTATTCTGGTTGGCGACGCCTTCGATATTAACTAGAAAGGCGACAGTGTCATCAGCGACTGATAGCACAGCAGAACCATGTGCTCCGTACGAAATAAAAATCCAGTTTTTCGACAGATATTCTACGGCAGATTCTGAAACGTTGTCATCGGGGGAACGTACCTTTGTTTCTTGATAGGATTGATAGCGGAAATTCGGGTTTTATTCTAGTTACGTAATCACACGCGTTTTGTAATCTTGTTCTCAAAATTATATTACGATGAGAACGAAATAATCATTTAATAGTTTAATAATCGAATGATTCTAACTTGATATAAATAAATGTAAAATTTTCGAGGATAACAAGTAGAAAGGATTTTCTGGTTTTAACATTTAGGATGAAATCACGTCTAGTTTCTGTTAAACCCAGGGTTGTCTAATTTATGAAAATCTATGGAATTTCAATTAAGAGAAACTTCAATTAAATTTTATTATAAATTAATTCAATTCAAAAAAAGATTAATTTATACTATAGTTTACATTATCACCGTACTTAAATTATTTATCAATTTGTCACAAACACTGGAATAAAACTTAAAAAAAAACAATCCATAAAAATCCGATTTAAATCAAATAAATAAATAATTAAAATAAATAAATAAATAATTAAAATAAATAAATAAATAATTAAAATAAATAAATAAATAATTAAAATAAATAAATAAATAATTAAAATAAATAAATAAATAATTAAAATAAATAAATAAATAATTAAAATAAATAAATAAATAATTAAAATAAATAAATAAATAATTAAAATAAATAAATAAATAATTAAAATAAATAAATAAATAATTAAAATAAATAAATAAATAATTAAAATAAATAAATAAATAATTAAAATAAATAAATAATTAAAATAAATAAGTAAATAATTAAAATAAATAAATAAATAATTAAAATAAATAAGTAAATAATTAAAATAAATAAATAAATAATTAAAATAAATAAGTAAATAATTAAAATAAATAAATAAATAAACAATTAAAAAAAATAATTAAAAAAAAAATAAATAACAGCTCTGGTCAAAACTGGTGGCAGATATGTGAAATTCTTTATTCGTATACAGGATGTCTTAATTTGATCGGCCCAGGCATTTTTCTCAAAAACTATACTTTCTAGAAATGTGAAATTTTCAGTATGTACTCTCTCGGGGGAGATTGTTGTTTTTTGTAAATTTTTGAAAAATCGTGAAATTTAGAAGTGTTAGTTTTTGAACGCTACGTGGTAGACGAAAAGTTTCAAATTTGTTTGTTTTTCATGACGAATTATTTCAGTGACGAAATGTCCGATTTCCACCATACCAATACCATTAAAAGTTTTCAAGTATGTTCTACAACTTGCCCATTGAAACTTTTCGTCTACCACGTAGCGTTCAAAAACTAACACTTCTAAAACCGTGAAAAATTTCACGATTTTTCAGAAATTTACAAATAACAACGATCTCCCCCGAGAGAGTACATACTAGAAAGTATAGTTTTTGAAAAAATGCCTGGGCCGATCAAATGAAGACACCCTGTATACGAAAATTATATGAAAGTAATTATAAATACAAGAACTAAAAACATTTACAAGATTAACAACCTTTAAATGGGTTTTAGAATATGTCGTAGAGGATCTGTCGAAAAAACCGTAATTCGCAAAAGATAAGGGCTATTGCGTTAGAAGCATTTAAGTCTGAAATGTTCTAAGCTTTATTATTCGTCAATGACGCAATTTAATCAAATCAACTAAATCTAACAACAATAAACAATACCAGAAGTGTATAACGTATATCTTACGAGAAAAGTATTCGTTTGTCTATTCTGCTATTGTTATTCGCTTGAAATACGTACTTTCATAGGCTGATTTTTCAAAATTCATAATTTCTAACAAGGAGACTACTACCCGAGGTGTTACACACCGATTTGGTTCAAACTCGGGGGATTGGTGGACCTTCATGTAACTTGAAAAATCCTAAAGGGATTTTATTCAATGGGCAACGGTTTTGCCACGGCAACGAAAAATGTTTTTGACAACATAAAATAACATGGGATTTTGACCGATTTCCCTATGAATTTTTTTTTTTTTAAATTGATAAAAATGTGACCAATTTTGATTTTTATCGTCAATTTTTTATATTTTTTTTTATAATTTTGGTATTTTAATTTTATTTCAATTTTGTAAAATGTTTCAAAGGCCCTTGGAATCGGTCAAAATCCCATGTTATTTTCAATGGGAAAATTTCCATTTTATGTTGTCAAAAACATTTTTCGTTGCCATGGCAAAACCGTTGCCCATTGAATAAAATCCCTTTAGGGTTTTTCAAGTTACACGAAGGTCTACCAATCCCCCGAGTTTGAACAAAATCGGTGTGTAACACCTCGGGTCGTCTCCTTGTAAGTTACGCGTTAGCTGGATATATTATAAACCCGAGAAAAATACGCAGAAATGAGGCGTAACTAACTTTTGACTTGTTGAATGAGCGTCCCAGCGGCCATTAGCAGTTCGGTGGACTGAATCGGAGGATATTTCTCCAAAATGCTGCGTAGAATCCTCAAAACCTCGCCCAGGCGTTCGTGGGCCGCCACTCGCATTGTCTCCAATTTCTCTGTTCAACGAGATCAACAACCATTACAATTAGACAATCGTCTAGATCGCGCCTACCAGTCCCTCTGGTCAAGACGCATTCGGTCACACCCAGCCAGTCCAAATCATCTAACTCGGCTAATAAACGGCGGCGGTATAGCTCGAAAGGTTATCTCGAAAGGCGTCCCGATTCGAAGATAAGCCAGCGCGACCGTTGCCACAGAAACGTAGAACGTTTTTCGAAGCTTTTGGATAAGAAAAAATAAGGGAAAAAAACTCGAGTAACCCGGTTTTCGCGTCTCCGAAGACAAAAAAAAACCGTTGGGGGTTCATGGACTCTAACAAATCGCGTAATCGAGCCACGACTTATCCTTTCCTTTCAATGTACTCATCAAAATATGACGAAGGCCCAGAAGCCACTCTAAATACGTACACGCTTATTATCCCGATTCCGACTGACCTAGAGAGCGAGTCGGTGTCTCAACCTCCCGAAGACCTCGCGGCCACAATTAAAACAATTCGCTTTTGCTGTTCAATATTTATTTTAAATTTGAGGTTTTATTTTCTTCCTGGTGTTTTTTGTTGGTTAAGCCAGGTATAACCGTCTCAGCCTGCAATTTATTTTACCTGGTGACTCGGCGTGTACGTCGCTGTTGTCATAATGATTTATCAACCCGCGGGGGACTATTTTCGCAGGTGTGCCCTATTTTTTATATCACTATGAGGAACCGCTGTTTCAATAGAGAAAAAGATTCTCGAATTTGAGACTTTATACGCGTAATTGGGATGAGTCGCTGATGGTTTACGTTGGGGAAAGTTTCTACATTTTGACGAATCAAATTGCCTTCCTTTTTGTGATTTCAGTGTCTAGTACCGCTACGGGCTCTTAATGACGAAAGAATAACGCCATCCCATTCATAAAATCCAATTTGATGCTGCAATATTCACTGTTTAGTGATGGACATTTTGTTAAAGGAGTAGCTTGATATACGGTCACACTCGTTCATTTGAGAGATGAATTTGGAGATACTTTGTTTCAGGGTTGGAAAAAAGTCGGCTTTTTTGAAAAAATCCAGACCAGTCGTTTTAATTGGCTATATCCAGTTTTTTTCCGTTATAACCGGCTAAAATATAAACAGTACCTTTTACTTATGTAAGTAGAAATTGTCTGCAGTTATTGTCGTAAATAAGAAACTAAACAAATAAAGCGAAATAACTATATAAAATAACTGAATTCTTTGATTTCCTCGGGAAATTCCCCCTAGTTTTTGTGTATGACAGAAGCGAGGCAGCGGACTTTGGAACTTTAAACCTACCTACCGAAAAACTGGTTAAAGTAAACCGGTTTCTAAATATGAAACAAAAAAAAAACTAACTTTCTAAATAAAAACTATTAATTTACTAAAATATTCATATTGTAATTTTTTTTTAAAAAGCCACAAAAATCTGGATTTTTTCAAGTGGCTATAACTGGATTTAACCAGGTGGCTATAACCGGTATGGCTGGTTCTATGCCAACCCTGCTTTGTTTTAACGCTTTCTCGGAGTGCGGAAATTTGCGCTCCTCTCTGGTACCGATCGCTTTAGAAGCTAAATCTACGCTCCTCTCTGGTACCGATCGCTTTAGAAGCTAAATCTACGCTCCTCTCTGGTACCGATCGCTTTAGAAGCTAAATCTACGCTCCTCTCTGGTACCGATCGCTTTAGAAGCTAAAACTACGCTCCTCTCTGGTACCGATCGCTTTAGAAGCTAAATCTACGCTCCTCTCTGGTACCGATCGCTTTAGAAGCTAAATCTACGCTCCTCTCTGGTACCGATCGCTTTAGAAGCTAAATCTACGCTCCTCTCTGGTACCGATCGCTTTAGAAGCTAAAACTACGCTCCTCTCTGGTACCGATCGCTTTAGAAGCTAAATCTACGCTCCTCTCTGGTACCGATCGCTTTAGAAGCTAAATCTACGCTCCTCTCTGGTACCGATCGCTTTAGAAGCTAAATCTACGCTCCTCTCTGGTACCGATCGCTTTAGAAGCTAAATCTACGCTCCTCTCTGGTACCGATCGCTTTAGAAGCTAAATCTACGCTCCTCTCTGGTACCGATCGCTTTAGAAGCTAAATCTACGCTCCTCTCTGGTACCGATCGCTTTAGAAGCTAAAACTACGCTCCTCTCTGGTACCGATCGCTTTAGAAGCTAAATCTACGCTCCTCTCTGGTACCGATCGCTTTAGAAGCTAAATCTACGCTCCTCTCTGGTACCGATCGCTTTAGAAGCTAAATCTACGCTCCTCTCTGGTACCGATCGCTTTAGAAGCTAAAACTACGCTCCTCTCTGGTACCGATCGCTTTAGAAGCTAAATCTACGCTCCTCTCTGGTACCGATCGCTTTAGAAGCTAAATCTACGCTCCTCTCTGGTACCGATCGCTTTAGAAGCTAAATCTACGCTCCTCTCTGGTACCGATCGCTTTAGAGGCTAAAACTACGCTCCTCTCTGGTACCGATCGCTTTAGAAGCTAAATCTACGCTCCTCTCTGGTACCGATCGCTTTAGAAGCTAAATCTACGCTCCTCTCTGGTACCGATCGCTTTAGAAGCTAAATCTACGCTCCTCTCTGGTACCGATCGCTTTAGAAGCTAAAACTACGCTCCTCTCTGGTACCGATCGCTTTAGAAGCTAAATCTACGCTCCTCTCTGGTACCGATCGCTTTAGAAGCTAAATCTACGCTCCTCTCTGGTACCGATCGCTTTAGAAGCTAAATCTACGCTCCTCTCTGGTACCGATCGCTTTAGAAGCTAAAACTACGCTCCTCTCTGGTACCGATCGCTTTAGAAGCTAAATCTACGCTCCTCTCTGGTACCGATCGCTTTAGAAGCTAAATCTACGCTCCTCTCTGGTACCGATCGCTTTAGAAGCTAAATCTACGCTCCTCTCTGGTACCGATCGCTTTAGAAGCTAAAACTACGCTCCTCTCTGGTACCGATCGCTTTAGAAGCTAAATCTACGCTCCTCTCTGGTACCGATCGCTTTAGAAGCTAAATCTACGCTCCTCTCTGGTACCGATCGCTTTAGAAGCTAAATCTACGCTCCTCTCTGGTACCGATCGCTTTAGAAGCTAAAACTACGCTCCTCTCTGGTACCGATCGCTTTAGAAGCTAAATCTACGCTCCTCTCTGGTACCGATCGCTTTAGAAGCTAAATCTACGCTCCTCTCTGGTACCGATCGCTTTAGAAGCTAAATCTACGCTCCTCTCTGGTACCGATCGCTTTAGAAGCTAAAACTACGCTCCTCTCTGGTACCGATCGCTTTAGAAGCTAAATCTACGCTCCTCTCTGGTACCGATCGCTTTAGAAGCTAAATCTACGCTCCTCTCTGGTACCGATCGCTTTAGAAGCTAAATCTACGCTCCTCTCTGGTACCGATCGCTTTAGAAGCTAAAACTACGCTCCTCTCTGGTACCGATCGCTTTAGAAGCTAAATCTACGCTCCTCTCTGGTACCGATCGCTTTAGAAGCTAAATCTACGCTCCTCTCTGGTACCGATCGCTTTAGAAGCTAAATCTACGCTCCTCTCTGGTACCGATCGCTTTAGAAGCTAAAACTACGCTCCTCTCTGGTACCGATCGCTTTAGAAGCTAAATCTACGCTCCTCTCTGGTACCGATCGCTTTAGAAGCTAAATCTACGCTCCTCTCTGGTACCGATCGCTTTAGAAGCTAAATCTACGCTCCTCTCTGGTACCGATCGCTTTAGAAGCTAAAACTACGCTCCTCTCTGGTACCGATCGCTTTAGAAGCTAAATCTACGCTCCTCTCTGGTACCGATCGCTTTAGAAGCTAAAACTACGCTCCTCTCTGGTACCGATCGCTTTAGAAGCTAAATCTACGCTCCTCTCTGGTACCGATCGCTTTAGAAGCTAAATCTACGCTCCTCTCTGGTACCGATCAATTTAGAAGCTCAATCTACGCTCCTCTCTGATACCGATCAATTTAGAAGCTCAATCTACGCTCCTCTCTGATACCGATCAATTTAGAAGCTCAATCTACGCTCCTCTCTGATACCGATCAATTTAGAAGCTCAATCTACGCTCCTCTCTGATACCGATCAATTTAGAAGCTCAATCTACGCTCCTCTCTGATACCGATCAATTTAGAAGCTCAATCTACGCTCCTCTCTGATACCGATCAATTTAGAAGCTCAATCTACGCTCCTCTCTGATACCGATCAATTTAGAAGCTCAATCTACGCTCCTCTCTGATACCGATCAATTTAGAAGCTCAATCTACGCTCCTCTCTGATACCGATCAATTTAGAAGCTAAATCTACGCTCCTCTCTGATACCGATCAATTTAGAAGCTAAATCTACGCTCCTCTCTGATACCGATCAATTTAGAAGCTCAATCTACGCTCCTCTCTGATACCGATCAATTTAGAAGCTCAATCTACGCTCCTCTCTGATACCGATCAATTTAGAAGCTCAATCTACGCTCCTCTCTGATACCGATCAATTTAGAAGCTCAATCTACGCTCCTCTCTGATACCGATCAATTTAGAAGCTCAATCTACGCTCCTCTCTGATACCGATCAATTTAGAAGCTCAATCTACGCTCCTCTCTGATACCGATCAATTTAGAAGCTCAATCTACGCTCCTCTCTGATACCGATCAATTCAGAAGCTCAATCTACGCTCCTCTCTGATACCGATCAATTTAGAAGCTCAATCTACGCTCCTCTCTGATACCGATCAATTTAGAAGCTCAATCTACGCTCCTCTCTGATACCGATCAATTTAGAAGCTCAATCTACGCTCCTCTCTGATACCGATCAATTTAGAAGCTCAATCTACGCTCCTCTCTGATACCGATCAATTTAGAAGCTCAATCTACGCTCCTCTCTGATACCGATCAATTTAGAAGCTCAATCTACGCTCCTCTCTGATACCGATCAATTTAGAAGCTCAATCTACGCTCCTCTCTGATACCGATCAATTTAGAAGCTCAATCTACGCTCCTCTCTGATACCGATCAATTTAGAAGCTCAATCTACGCTCCTCTCTGATACCGATCAATTTAGAAGCTCAATCTACGCTCCTCTCTGATACCGATCAATTCAGAAGCTCAATCTACGCTCCTCTCTGATACCGATCAATTTAGAAGCTCAATCTACGCTCCTCTCTGATACCGATCAATTTAGAAGCTCAATCTACGCTCCTCTCTGATACCGATCAATTTAGAAGCTCAATCTACGCTCCTCTCTGATACCGATCAATTTAGAAGCTCAATCTACGCTCCTCTCTGATACCGATCAATTTAGAAGCTCAATCTACGCTCCTCTCTGATACCGATCAATTTAGAAGCTCAATCTACGCTCCTCTCTGATACCGATCAATTTAGAAGCTAAATCTACGCTCCTCTCTGATACCGATCAATTTAGAAGCTAAATCTACGCTCCTCTCTGATACCGATCAATTTAGAAGCTCAATCTACGCTCCTCTCTGATACCGATCAATTTAGAAGCTCAATCTACGCTCCTCTCTGATACCGATCAATTTAGAAGCTCAATCTACGCTCCTCTCTGATACCGATCAATTTAGAAGCTCAATCTACGCTCCTCTCTGATACCGATCAATTTAGAAGCTCAATCTACGCTCCTCTCTGATACCGATCAATTTAGAAGCTCAATCTACGCTCCTCTCTGATACCGATCAATTTAGAAGCTCAATCTACGCTCCTCTCTGATACCGATCAATTTAGAAGCTAAATCTACGCTCCTCTCTGATACCGATCAATTTAGAAGCTCAATCTACGCTCCTCTCTGATACCGATCAATTTAGAAGCTCAATCTACGCTCCTCTCTGATACCGATCAATTTAGAAGCTCAATCTACGCTCCTCTCTGATACCGATCAATTTAGAAGCTCAATCTACGCTCCTCTCTGATACCGATCAATTTAGAAGCTAAATCTACGCTCCTCTCTGATACCGATCAATTTAGAAGCTAAATCTACGCTCCTCTCTGATACCGATCAATTTAGAAGCTCAATCTACGCTCCTCTCTGATACCGATCAATTTAGAAGCTCAATCTACGCTCCTCTCTGATACCGATCAATTTAGAAGCTCAATCTACGCTCCTCTCTGATACCGATCAATTTAGAAGCTCAATCTACGCTCCTCTCTGATACCGATCAATTTAGAAGCTCAATCTACGCTCCTCTCTGATACCGATCAATTTAGAAGCTCAATCTACGCTCCTCTCTGATACCGATCAATTTAGAAGCTCAATCTACGCTCCTCTCTGATACCGATCAATTTAGAAGCTCAATCTACGCTCCTCTCTGATACCGATCAATTTAGAAGCTCAATCTACGCTCCTCTCTGATACCGATCAATTTAGAAGCTCAATCTACGCTCCTCTCTGATACCGATCAATTTAGAAGCTCAATCTACGCTCCTCTCTGATACCGATCAATTTAGAAGCTCAATCTACGCTCCTCTCTGATACCGATCAATTTAGAAGCTCAATCTACGCTCCTCTCTGATACCGATCAATTTAGAAGCTCAATCTACGCTCCTCTCTGATACCGATCAATTTAGAAGCTCAATCTACGCTCCTCTCTGATACCGATCAATTTAGAAGCTCAATCTACGCTCCTCTCTGATACCGATCAATTTAGAAGCTCAATCTACGCTCCTCTCTCTTACCGCTGATTTGAGAGGCGAAATCCGCACTCGTATGATTTAAAACGATAATCAATTCGGCATTTTGAAATTTTCAAATGAGCTCCAAAGCGTAATTTGCTCTTTTTGAGTAGCTAGAAGGTTTGGAAAATGAGTAGAGCGAGTGGGTTAACAAGAACGGGAATAGCTTGTGCATTTTACGCCGCTGTATGTCCAGTGTTCCTAAAATGTCACTTTTTTCGAATATAGGCCATGTCACTGGTAAATAGTGACAAATAATGGCAAATTTGACAAATAATGGCATATAATGACAAATAGGGAAAAAATATTTTGTACTCTTAGAACACTTTATTTGCTATAACTTTTAGCAATGAATAAAATAAAATAAATATAAAAAATAGCCCAATTCTTGGCAACCCCGCGTAGGATAATAACAAAAATAGCCTAAAAATGCTTTTACGGTATTTCATACGAAAAATTTATTCGTATTTTCACTTTTTCTAATATTTGCCACTATATGTCAATTTGTCACTAAAAATCATTATTTGCCATGACACTTTTTGCCACTATTTGCCACAATAAATGTCAGGTGGTATTTACCACCCGGGAACACTGTGTATGTCGCTAGTTGTAAGATAAGAAACGTTAAGTCGCCCACCTTTTTCCGGATGGAAAATCCTCCTCAGTTTGCCGAGGGCTTCTTTGAAGGCGCGGACGTCGTGGGTCAGTACGGCGATGTCCTCCTGGTCCACTTGCAAATGGCCCTCGTTGGAGCCGTCCGAGCTGACGCTGGCCACGGACAAGGAGCGCGAATTGACCGCTTGGGCCGTGGTCAGCGCGGCTCCGATCGAGGCGCACAGCGACAAATGGGAGCTGGCGCCGCTGGAGCTGCGACTGTGTCCGGCGGCCGAAGTCGGACTGATGGACGTCGGAGCCGCCGCCGAAGGGGAAGTCGACTCCGAGACGGGAGCGGCGGAACTGGACGGGGACACTCCATCGTTGCCGTTCATGGCGACGTTGGCGAGTTCGTCAGTGTAAACCTATTATACCAAAAAGGAAACATTAGAGCTTATACACACCCAAAAGAGTATGCTTATAATAATCAGTCAGGCTAATACCCAAGGCACCACCTTTGGCCCAAGTTATCTAGCGACTTTTTAATGCCTTTAATCAGGTGGCAAGCCCTTCTTGCCACGTGAGCCAACAGCTCCCTACTCTCACTATTACCGTTAATTTCTACAAGTTTTATTGAAGGGAAAACCAACGAAATCGCGGGGAAAACGTCGTTAACCAGTGGGGTAAGAACCCGGCTCCTCTCGCTGCGAGGCTAAAGTGCTAACCAATAAATATTATCTACACTAATCGCTTTTATTACTCACCATATCGAAGCACCAGGTTTCAAAGTCATCCATAATTACTTTTTATTACGCGCGATAGAATCAAATAAAACTATACGTGTACTATTTTGTACAAATTTCCAGTCGTGGCAGACGCACGTGGTTTGGTAAAAATAGCCGAGAGAAAGACACCTCCCGTTGCGAGACAACCCATTTCGGGATAACACCAATAACTATATTTTAAGCGCGCCGTATTCTCAAACAGGCGTCGATGGGGTCAACATTCCGAAGGAGTTCTCTGATATCTCACTCCGGCAAAGTTCTCATTCAAAATAAATTGCAATTTCCTTTCCGGTTAAGACAGGCGAGGGCTAAATGTCTTAATCTCGAAGATCAACAACATTTTAGGCGGCCGGAAAATTTCGACGTTTTGACAAAATTAAACAGTCGATCCTCGCAACTTCTGGCTAAGTTTACTTCATTTTACGAAGGTTAAGATCTCACTAGCATAGAGACTCTTTTGTTACTTCGCGAAACGAAATTCTCCGAAAGCTAATTACGAGACGAAGTATTTTCTTTAAATATTACACGATTTATCACTAAATTTCTCTCAAACCATTTTTAAATTATACACGTATGAGTAATAAAAAATTTCCGTAGTTACAATGTTGCGTCAAACGTTCTATAGTTGTTCAAAAATATTTTGGTTGTGAAATATTTTGAAATTTCGATAACATACGTAATTATGATTTAATTTCACGTTTTATCAATTCTAAACAACCGAAACTGTTTATACAGGAAACTTTAAAAATCAGATTGTTTTATTATTTCAGGGTGACCACAGAAAACTCATATGAATTTATAGGAAATTTGTAGTCCATTTATAAGATTTAATATGAGAAATGTTTCGCAAAATTAAGGAGAATTTAGGATAAATTCCATAAAAATTACAGGAAGGAACAAGGTTCGTACGAAATTTACGGAATGAATTTCCCTGACTTTTCCAGGTTTTCCCTGACCAAATTTGAAAATTTTCCATGACCACTTTTATACAATTAATGAAGGGTTTGAGGCAAAATATTTAATATGTATTTTTAATACATCATTCAAAAATTTATTTGCCTGATTTTTTGGCGCCATTTTCAAATTCCCTGACGTTTCCGAAGCATTACCAAATTCCCTGACATTTTGGTAACATTTTCAAATTCCCTGACATGTTGGTAACATTTTCAATATCCCTGACATGTTGGTAACATTTTCAATATCCCTGACATGTTGGTAACATTTTCAATATCCCTGACATGTTGGTAACATTTTCAATATCCCTGACATGTTGGTAACATTTTCAATATCCCTGACATGTTGGTAACATTTTCAATATCCCTGACATGTTCGTACCATTTTCAAATTCCCTGATTTTCCCCGACTTCTTCGTACCATTTTCAAATTCCCCGACTTTTCCAGGTTGTAAACGAACCCTGAGGAAAATATAGGTTTCAAGTACTTATGAAGTGAAAATCCATGGTATTTGGTTTAATAATTGGTTAAGCGAGCGAAGAATTATAATATTTCTAAATTTATTTCTACCTTTGTTGATTTTCATATCAAAAGACATAATTGCCAGCAACAGATAAAGTCCGAAAAAGCCCACAAATTGAAAATATAGGAAACATTCTAAAATATAAGTCCATGATCATCCTGTTTTGAATGATTTCAGTTATAAAATACCTCGACACTTTAACGTTCATAAAAAAGAGAATAAAAACGTGTACTCTAAGGCCTGAAGCGAAATACCCGCATATAAAAACTATTAACATCCAATAAATTAAAGTCATTCTCGATTAATACAAACTATATTTCAGATAAAGTAGGACCATCGAAAGTTTCAGCAGGTAGCGAATCACGTACAATCCAGATAACTAATTTAATGTCACACCCACTTTTGAGAAAGAATTTATGAAACTAAGACTCACTAGTGGGTTGAATATTTATTTCAACGATTGAACTATATTTACTTTCAGCGAAGCCCACACTAGGGAAAACAATATATCACAGAAATTTAAGTACACACAATGCCCCGGATATATTAACTATAATTTATATATTAAATTAAAATTTGAACAAATTTTCAATCATGTTGTACATTAACTTAATAAACCCAATCTAAAAATAATTTTCCGAGTTACCTGGTTTTGGAAATAAGGTAGCGAAACGCGAACACGTTAATTTAAATTAATTTTTAAACAAACCGAATTTTCCGAGTTACCTGGTTTTGGAAATAAGGTAGCGAAATGTGAACACATTAATTTAAATTAATTTTTAGACAAATCGAATTATTGAGTTACCTGGTTTTGGAAATAAGGTAGGGTGACCACAGAAAACTCATATGAATTTATAGGAAATTTGTTGTCCATTTATAAGATTTAATATGAGAAATGTTTCGCAAAATTAAGGAGAATTTAGGATAAATTCCATAAAAATTACAGGAAGGAACAAGGTTCGTACGAAATTTACGGAATGAATTTCCCTGACTTTTCCAGGTTTTCCCTGACCAAATTTGAAAATTTTCCATGACCACTTTTATACAATTAATGAAAGGTTTGAGGCAAAATATTTAATATGTATTTTTAATACATCATTCAAAAATTTATTTGCCTGATTTTTTGGCGCCATTTTCAAATTCCCTGACGTTTCCGAAGCATTACCAAATTCCCTGACATTTTGGTAACATTTTCAAATTCCCTGACATGTTGGTAACATTTTCAATATCCCTGACATGTTGGTAACATTTTCAATATCCCTGACATGTTGGTAACATTTTCAATATCCCTGACATGTTGGTAACATTTTCAATATCCCTGACATGTTGGTAACATTTTCAATATCCCTGACATGTTGGTAACATTTTCAATATCCCTGACATGTTGGTAACATTTTCAATATCCCTGACATGTTGGTAACATTTTCAATATCCCTGACATGTTGGTAACATTTTCAATATCCCTGACATGTTGGTAACATTTTCAATATCCCTGACATGTTCGTACCATTTTCAAATTCCCTGATTTTCCCCGACTTCTTCGTACCATTTTCAAATTCCCCGACTTTTCCAGGTTGTAAACGAACCCTGAGGAAAATATAGGTTTCAAGTACTTATGAAGTGAAAATCCATGGTATTTGGTTTAATAATTGGTTAAGCGAGCGAAGAATTATAATATTTCTAAATTTATTTCTACCTTTGTTGATTTTCATATCAAAAGACATAATTGCCAGCAACAGATAAAGTCCGAAAAAGCCCACAAATTGAAAATATAGGAAACATTCTAAAATATAAGTCCATGATCATCCTGTTTTGAATGATTTCAGTTATAAAATACCTCGACACTTTAACGTTCATAAAAAAGAGAATAAAAACGTGTACTCTAAGGCCTGAAGCGAAATACCCGCATATAAAAACTATTAACATCTAATAAATTAAAGTCATTCTCGATTAATACAAACTATATTTCAGATAAAGTAGGACCATCGAAAGTTTCAGCAGGTAGCGAATCACGTACAATCCAGATAACTAATTTAATGTCACACCCACTTTTGAGAAAGAATTTATGAAACTAAGACTCACTAGTGGGTTGAATATTTATTTCAACGATTGAACTATATTTACTTTCAGCGAAGCCCACACTAGGGAAAACAATATATCACAGAAATTTAAGTACACACAATGCCCCGGATATATTAACTATAATTTATATATTAAATTAAAATTTGAACAAATTTTCAATCATGTTGTACATTAACTTAATAAACCCAATCTAAAAATAATTTTCCGAGTTACCTGGTTTTGGAAATAAGGTAGCGAAACGCGAACACGTTAATTTAAATTAATTTTTAAACAAACCGAATTTTCCGAGTTACCTGGTTTTGGAAATAAGGTAGCGAAATGTGAACACATTAATTTAAATTAATTTTTAGACAAATCGAATTATTGAGTTACCTGGTTTTGGAAATAAGGTAGCGAAATGTGAACACATTAATTTAAATTAATTTTTAGACAAACCGAATTATTGAGTTACCTGGTTTTGGAAATAAGGTAGCGAAACGCGAATACGTTAATATAAATTAATTTTTAGACAAACCGAATTGTTCAAGTTACCTGGTTTTGGAAATAAGGTAGCGAAATGCGAACACATTAATTTAAATTAATTTTTAGACAAACCGAATTATTGAGTTACCTGGTTTTGGAAATAAGGTAGCGAAACGTGAACACGTTAATTTAAATTAATTTTTAGACAAACTGAATTATTGAGTTACCTGGTTTTGGAAATAAGGTAGCGAAATGCGAACACATTAATTTAAATTAATTTTTAGACAAACCGAATTATTGAGTTACCTGGTTTTGGAAATAAGGTAGCGAAACGTGAACACGTTAATTTAAATTAATTTTTAGACAAACTGAATTATTGAGTTACCTGGTTTTGTAAATATGGTAGCGAAATGTGAACACGTTAATTTAAATTAATTTACACAAAACGAATTTTTCGAGTTACCTGGTTTTGGAAATAAGGTAGCGAAACGCGAACACGTTAATTTAAATTAATTTATACACAAAACGAATTTTTAGATTTACCTGGTTTTTGGAGAAAAGGTTAGATTTCGCCTGTATCAATTGGCTAAAAATTTAATATTCAACCAAGCTAGTCGCTCTTAATTTTGAAGTATGTAGATTTTAAGGCGAAAATCTCCCAAAACCACTAAAAATGGCAAATGCCCCACTTCCGGGGCTCCGATCTCACAAATGTTAACTATAAAACTATTTATTTTATATAAAAATTATGTTATTTAAATATGTTGGTATATTTTTATTTAAAATTAATTACATAAGATTATTTGGCAAACGTTAAATTAGCATTATAATTAAATTGAATATTTAATATATGGAGATTAATAAACGTAATTTAATTAAAATTTTATTTATACGATCCAATACAAGCATTTTAATCGATATTTTATGTTGACGTTTTAGGCAACCAATGAGATAGAGGGTCCATTTGATTGACGCTTAAAGCAAGTGTCAGCTCTACGTGAAGTAGCTCTTTTTTTCAACAGATGTCGCTAGCGTCGAAATCCAAACAAGGTGCTCACGATACATTTCGACCCAAAAGGCGGGACGTAAAAATACCCTTCGCGTTGATTGGCTCGTTTGTAAATTTGACAATAACTTAAATTATAGTCATTTTTCAACAATATATTTAAATGGGATATATCATTTAGGTTAAAATTGACTAACAAGTAGAGTATAAGTTGTCTAATTATAATAATTATAAATGGTTATCTGGTGACGTTATCGTTTCGCTATTTTGAATTTTAGCTTCCTTTTCCATTAATAGATAGCACCACGCTCTCCAGTAAAGTCGTTTTTTAGAAGAATCGTCTATATTCTATTAACAAGGGCCTTATCATTATACAGTTGCTTTAAGGAGAAAGAACTACATTATTTATATTATCAAGAATGTATTTGTTTCTTCTCGGGGAGAATGAATATGTCGAGATTATTTTTAGCGTTTCTCCAATAGGCGAAACTATAAGTAAATTTGGTCATAACCAACTTGTTAAAATGGGAATACAAAATCACGTGACTACCATATCACAGCCAACCTCAATTCGGTAACTCGTGTTCATAGTTGGCCGTGCGACGGTAAATAAAAAAAATTATTCCTTCCAGATACTGCAGACAGCTAATTAACTTACACCCTTCTATTACAAATAATTTAAATAATAATAATAATTATATAATTTAGATGAATCGATCCAAATTTAAACTATTATTAGCAAAATAAAATGAATAATAGTTCGTATTTCTTAAGATAGATGGCGCTGCAGTTCTCCACAAAATCACGTGACTACCATCTTTTCAGCCCCCCTGGACTTTATAGTTTCGTCTATTCCACCCGTTTGGGACCCCCGGTATGCTCCTCCGCTTTAATAAAATCAAATAAGACTGCAATATCATCTAATTGGTTCTTAAAAATTACGTTTTTCGACGCGATTAACGCTGCTGCGAGGACGCAAAAAATAGGACCGCCTCCTCCCCCCCCCCTTAGCGTGACGGGGTTAGGGCCTCAACGTGTCCGTCGATAGTCTCGACATATTCATTCTCCCTGAGTATAAATAAATACATTCTTGATATTATCATTTGCAAATGAGGAAAATATTTAATAATAAATTCGTTTTCAATTTAATTCAACCCGTTCAATTTGTGTCTGCCTACCTTTCTCGGTCGAATTTGGGATGCATACCGGTTTCGATTTTCCAAATATCAGAATCGGTATGGAACCCACTCACTTAGCCAGTCACGGTAATTCGTGAAAGGCAGCGAAACCGAATCTAAACAAAAAGCGGTTCTGAAATCTATTTTCTGATCCCACGTGTTTCCAAGCACACACCTTCGCGTTGACCCGCTTTTCCTCACCGCAATAAATACCAGTGGGCAGATTACTTTTAACGTAAGTAACATAATTGCCATAAGTATGACATTGAACGATAACAAACCAGACTAACAATCAGCTTAAAGCCAATACCCAAAGAACCACACAGGCGAGGGGCAGGTCACTTCCATTTTTTGTGCGTCTTAATCATAGTAAAATGATTAAATCAGGGTAATCGTGATTAAATCAGGGTAATCAAGATTAAAAAAACTAATCAAGATTAAAAAATCTAATCAAGATTAGAAAATCTAATCACGATTTAAACGAGATTTAATCATTCTAATCATGATCTAATCTTTTTAATCAGGATTTAATCATTTAAACGATATTTAATAATTCTAATCATGATCTAATCTTTTTAATTAAATTTAATCAATTTAATCACGATTTAATCATTTTAATCGCGAATCGAGAATTTATCATTAAAATCAAAACTAAAGTATGATTTAATCATACTAATCACGATATAATTTTTTAATCAGGATTTAATCATTTTAATCAGATTTAATCATGATTAAATCAGATTTAAACATTCTAATCATGATTAAACGTGATTTAATCAAAATAATCACGAATAAATCGGATTTAATCTTTTGAGGGGTGCGTCGTTAATCAAGGAAGTGACCTGCCCCTCGCACACAGGCCTAGTGATTTGTAAAGCAGGGTGACCTGGGAAAAGCTTTGTAGACAAAATAAATGTTTTCAAATTAGAAAATAACTACTTTCAGAAATCGAAGCTTATGTTGATAATAGCCAATATTATTCTACGTTTTAATAATTATCATTATTTTGTTAAAAGACAACGTTATTGTTACTGTTGATTTTTAATAAGATTTAGCTAATCCTTCAAATAGGCTATCATTGGCGATTTCTCGTGCACCGTGACCTGTCACTTCCATTGTGGTAATATTTTTCTCCCCACGATAAAAACTATTGAAAAAAAAAACTGTGACGTAGCACTGACAGCGTAATACGCAGTAGCCGAAACTGGTTGAGTCGTGTTTTTAATTTTTAAAATTAAAAAGAAAAATTTATAGTGCACTAAAATACGTTGTTTTTATTTATTTTAACTATGATTTAAATCACTTATTACATTTCATTGTCTTTTTAAAATGTACGAAATGTCAATTAAGAGGAAACTCAATTCAATTTCATTTTTAATTAACAATTAAATTTAATTAATATTAATTTAGTTTTAGTTAAAATTACCGCTTTAATCAAATTATTAATCAATTTATCAAGAAAAGCAGGCATAAAAAATCATTTAAAATCCAATTTAAATCAAATAAATCTTTTTATTAGTGTCATACTTATCTATTACGTTACTTACGGTTTTAAAATTAAGGATTGAAAGGCAAATAAAATAAAATCTTCGGCTGTATTCCGCGACTTAAGACCGCCTATTCCCTCCGTAAAGTACAAGGCAAAATTCGGACGTTACAAAGTTATAATAAACGTCGCAATAATATACGAAATAGCCTACGGTAACAATAAAAAAAACTGTTCGTTGATCTGGAACTTCCTACATCGAACCCGAGTTTACTCATTCTGGCTCGTTGCTTGCCGCCTCAGACTGGAATAATTTATCCGCTTGATTCAGTTATATTCTGCTTCTTTTTTTAAATTTCTTTGTCTACCACCGCGTGTATGGTTGTTATTTTTAGGGGATGGCCTACCTCGCTTAATGGCGCTAAAGGTCACGGGGTTTCGCTATGGGGAAGTAGACTCGATTATTTGCGAAATATTTCAAATCCAAACAATACTATTTTAGGTTTTAATTTTACAAGTTTGCGAAATTTGAAGGAAATATTTAAACTTTTTCTAGATAGTTGTTCTTTTTAAATAAATGTTACCACTATTTATGGAATTTTCGTAGTGCGATACGAGAAGGAAGCTAAATTTAAATTCCTTTAAACACCGGGAAAATATGAACAACGGATTATGAAAATTCTAATATCAACTATCACAAAACCAACAAAAAAAACCCTGATTGTTCGACTTGTTCCTAAAATTCCCTGACTTCTGTACTTGTTCTTAATATTCCCTGGCTTCTGTACTTGTTCTTAAAATTCCGTCTATTTCCCCTGACTTTTGTACTTGTTCTTAAAATTCCCTCTCTTTTCCCCAGCTTTTGTATTTGTTCTTAAAATTCCCTCTCTTTTCCCTGACTTTTGTACTTGTTCTTAAAATTCCCTCTCTTTTCCCTGACTTTTGTACTTGTTCTTAAAATTCCCTCTCTTTTCCCTGACTTTTGTACTCGTTCTTAAAATTCCGTCTATTTTCCTTGACTTTTGTACTTCTTCTTAAAATCCCTGACATTTTTACTCGTTCTTAAAATTCCCCGACTTTTTTTACTGGTTCTTAAAATACCCGGACTTTTCCAGGTAGTGGCACCCCTTGTTCTATTTAATTTTATTAGTTTCTTTATTTTAATTCGTTTATTCAATTTAATTGGTCTATTCAATTTAATTGGTCTATTCAATTTCATGGGTCTATTCAATTTCATTGGTCTATTCAATTTCATTGGTCTATTCAATTTCATGGGTCTATTCAATTTCATTGGTCTATTCAATTTCATTGGTCTATTCAATTTAATTGGTCTATTCAATTTAATTGGTCTATTCAATTTAATTGGTCTATTCAATTTAATTGGTCTATTCAATTTCATTGGTCTATTCAATTTCATGGGTCTATTCAATTTCATTGGTCTATTCAATTTCATGGGTCTATTCAATTTCATGGGTCAATTTCATGGGTCTATTCAATTTCATGGGTCTATTCAATTTCATGGGTCTATTCAATTTCATTGGTCTATTCAATTTCATTGGTCTATTCAATTTCATTGGTCTATTCAATTTAATGGGTCTATTCAATTTCATGGGTCTATTCAATTTCATTGGTCTATTCAATTTCATGGGTCTATTCAATTTCATTGGTCTATTCAATTTCATTGGTCTATTCAATTTCATTGGTCTATTCAATTTCATTGGTCTATTCAATTTCATTGGTCTATTCAATTTCATTGGTCTATTCAATTTAATTGGTCTATTCAATTTCATTGGTCTATTCAATTTCATGGGTCTATTCAATTTCATTGGTCTATTCAATTTCATGGGTCTATTCAATTTCATTGGTCTATTCCATTTCATTGTTCTATATAATTTAAATAATTTATTTTGTAAATTTTAATCGAAATGAAACTACAAACCAAACCAAAAAAAGAGTCACGAAGATTAAACGGAACAAAAAAGGATTTAAAATGGGCCGAATTGTAATTGAGGAAGAAAACGCATTTCTGGCATTGACCTTAGACAGTTCTAGAGCCATAAAATAGCTAAAGAAAATCAGGTCTCTAACGACGGACATAAATCAGACGTTTCTTTCAAATAAGTATCTCTTCTAAAAACAACATAAAACACACGAAACGTTTAAAAAACATTGCTAAAAGCGAGACGAATCCGAAAGAAAATCCACGTACGAATTTGCATATTTGTTGCCGACACGCGTCGAAGTACAAGTAGAAGCTTTTTTCAAAGTATCCAAATGTTTACGTTTAACCCAAAAAGGTTATATTTTATTTCTCAGTCATAAGAGGGGCCTTATCGGGGTATATGGAAAATACGCGCTTCATCTAGGTCAACGTTAAGCCTCCATTATTAAGATATTGTTTTAGGGGCCACGCCGGTTTAGTACGAAGAGAAGTTTAGCACGAAAACGAAGTTTTACGTTCTTCTTTCCTATAAACCTTGGAATGATTTATATTTATTTAACGGTGACCGATTTGGCCTTGAATTCGGGTAGTTGAAAATATTATTTATTTTCAATTTCGTTCGAATTGGAGGGGAGTTTCGATTATTGGGAAATAACAAGAAATTCCTGAATGCTGAACAGTTCTTTTCGGATTAAAAATTGTAATGAAGGTATCCGGTATGTTAAAGAGTTGCATACCAGCGAGTAATTCGAAAGGTACGCTTTGACGTAGTATTTTTCAAATAAATTGAGACGTCATATAGCAGTTGAGGGTACATTGTACCCCTCCTGATTTCAGTCGAGGGTACATTGTACGCCTCCTGATTTCAGTCGAGGGTACATTGTACGCCTCCAGATTTCAGTCGAGGGTACATTAAACCCCTACAGATTTCAGTCGAGGGTACATTGTACCCTACAGATTTCAGTCGAGGGTACATTATATCCCTCCAGATCTCAGTCGAGGGTACATTGTAACACTCCAGATCTCAGTCGAGGGTACATTGTATCCCTCCCGATTTCAGTCGAGGGTGCATTGTACCCCTCCAGATTTCAGTTGAGGGTACATTGTATCCCTCCCGATTTCAGTCGAGGGTGCATTGTACCCCTCCAGATTTCAGTTGAGGGTACATTGTATCCCTCCAGATTTCAGTCGAGGGTACATTGAATCCCCCCAGATTTAAGTCGAGGGTACATTGTACTACTCCAGATTTCAGTCGAGGGTACATTGTACCACTCCAGATTTCAGTCGAGGGTACATTGTACCACTCCAGATTTCAGTCGAATGTACATTGTACTACTCCAGATTTCAGTCGAGGGTACATTGTAAAACTCCAGATTTCAGTCAAGGGTAAATTGTACGTATTTTTACCCCTCACAAAAATATTGGACTCCCAAAAATTTATTAAATAACATTTCAGACTATAATTTAATCGATTTTAGTTATTATATTGTAAAGTAGGGTACACGATAACGATAACTGAATAACTGTTTAAACAATATTAATAAATGAACTGTCAATTTTAGTTAATTTAAAAATATGAATAGAGTAATTAGATTAATACATGTATATGGTCTAAATAACGGGTTAACTAATTATAGTCACTTGAAATTAAAAACAGGGTTGGAACCTTTTGATTTTTGAAATTAAAATTAAATCGATTTATTTATTTTTATTGAATTTATTAATTTTTAAACAATTTAGAATATTAATTAAATAAATGGCCTAAAACAAATTAAATTAATCGATTTCATTTATTTAAATATATATTTGATATTATTGATTTTTAAACAATTGAAAATTTAATGAAATAAATAGTCTAAATAACTGGCCAACTAGTTATAATCACTTAAAATCAAAAACAAGGGTGGTGCTTTCTGATTTTTTAAAACAAATTAAACTAATCGATTTAATTAATTTAAATACATTTTTAATTTCATTGAATTTATTTATTTTTAAATAATTACTGTCTCTTTTTCAATCTATTTGATGACTAATTTGTTTATATCGGTTATATAATCTAAAACTAAATGAAATATGAATAAAAATTTTAATTTCATTGAATTTATTTATTTTTAAATAATTACTGTCTCTTTTTCAATCTATTTGATGACTAATTTGTTTATATCGGTTATATAATCTAAAACTAAATGAAATATGAATAAAAATTTTAATTTCATTGAATTTATTTATTTTTAAATAATTACTGTCTCTTTTTCAATCTATTTGATGACTAATTTGTTTATATCGGTTATATAATCTAAAACTAAATGAAATATGAATAAAAATTTTAATTTCATTGAATTTATTTATTTTTAAATAATTACTGTCTCTTTTTCAATCTATTTGATGACTAATTTGTTTATATCGGTTATATAATCTAAAACTAAATGAAATATGAATAAAAATTTTAATTTCATTGAATTTATTTATTTTTAAATAATTACTGTCTCTTTTTCAATCTATTTGATGACTAATTTGTTTATATCGGTTATATAATCTAAAACTAAACGAAATATGAATTAAAATTTAATTTAGTTTTATCAGATTTGATTCGCTTTGAAATTACTTGCCATTATTTATTCGTCACTGTAATTTAAACTAACGATTTTTAAAATCTTCAAATCAGATCATAGTGCAATAAATGAATTTCCGTTCCCATTATGAAATTACGTTTCGAACCCGTCTCAAAATCAATTCCGGCACAAAATCAAGAAAATATTCACCTTAAAAGTAGCGGTGGTCAACTGGGTTCCCTGACCGATTCCGGCCGATTTACAGGCCAAACACAAGGACTTGGCCGCGTTGACGAACTTGCCTTTCGCGTCACCTTTGCCTCCCAGAAATGACACCCGACGAGTGGACGGTCGCGACGAACCAGCGTTAGCGGTACTCGTTACCATAGCCGCCATTATTAATAGAAACTTAAAATTATAGACGGTTTTAAAAGAACACGTGGACTAAGACGATCGAGCGCGCGCCAGGTTCGGACATGACGGCGACTCCCAAATTTGGGAAAATTTCGGACTGAGGTTAGCGAATCACCAGCGACTAATGTTCGTCTAGGAAACAGAGTCGGGTTACGATTAAGATTGGCAGTATCCGGTGTGTGCCAAAAACATCTCCGCAATTCCAACAATCAAGTTACTTCGTTTTCAATTCCTTTTCAAGGATGCGCGACTTTTTATTACGACGAAATATATCGCGTATTAAAACTAGCGTATTCATAAATTTAAAAAGATTACTTATTTAAAATAATCAGATTATCAGCGCATACGCACTTCGCGAGACCGACTCAAAATTCTCAAAAACAGTAAAAACAAATTTTGATATTTTTTTGGAGTGAAGAACCTACATGTTCAAAGGTAGGAACGGAGCTAAGCGTCCGATTGGTTTAGAGTTACAAAGGGGGAGTGAAACCAAATTTTGGATACTATTTTTCCCCATGTGGAAGATAAAATTCGGGAAAATATGAATGCCGGTAAAATATTACGGTTAAAACGCTGCACCTTTGTATAATTAAGAGTTTAAATTTTTGGAGCTGTAGGCGATTAAAAACTCGTTTTAGATAGTGTCGTTCTTGCGAATGAATTTCTCTCTTCTCGTATTGGTCTTATAAGTGTGTTAGGTAAATATTGCGATATTTCATAAGATGGATATGAGGATAAATTCAGCTATTGACGGACTTTTCGGTCAGTCACCTTCCAGGGGTAAAATTGGTATTTTTTTATTATGGTTTAAAATTATTTAGTTTAAAGATATTTAACGTGGTTTAAAATTATTTAGTTTAAAGGTATTTAACGTGGTTTAAAATTATTTAGTTTAAAGGTATTTAACGTGGTTTAAAATTATTTAGTTTAAAGGTATTTAACGTGGTTTAAAATTATTTATTGAAGGGTATTTAACTTGGTTTAAAATTATTTGCTTTAAAGGTATTTAACGTGGTTTAAAATTATTTACTATAAAGGTATTTAACGTGGTTTAAAATTATTTACTATAAAGGTATTTAACGTGGTTTAAAATACATTTCCAAGTATTTAACTTAGTGTAAAAATAACTTTCAAGATATTTAACTTAGTGTAAAAATAACTTTCAAGATATTTAACTTAGTGTAAAAATAACTTTCAAGATATTTAACTTAGTGTAAAAATAACTTTCAAGATATTTAACTTAGTGTAAAAATAACTTTCAAGATATTTAACTTAGTGTAAAAATAACTTTCAAGATATTTAACTTAGTGTAAAAATAACTTTCAAGATATTTAACTTAGTGTAAAAATAACTTTCAAGATATTTAACTTAGTGTAAAAATAACTTTCAAGATATTTAACTTAGTGTAAAAATAACTTTCAAGATATTTAACTTAGTGTAAAAATAACTTTCAAGATATTTAACTTAGTGTAAAAATAACTTTCAAGATATTTAACTTAGTGTAAAAATAACTTTCAAGATATTTAACTTAGTGTAAAAATAACTTTCAAGATATTTAACTTAGTGTAAAAATAACTTTCAAGATATTTAACATTGTTCAAAATAACTTTCAAGATATTTAACATTGTTCAAAATAACTTTCAAGATATTTAACATTGTTCAAAATAACTTTCAAGATATTTAACATTGTTCAAAATAACTTTCAAGATATTTAACATTGTTCAAAATAACTTTCAAGATATTTAACATTGTTCAAAATAACTTTCAAGATATTTAACATTGTTCAAAATAACTTTCAAGATATTTAACATTGTTCAAAATAACTTTCAAGACAATTTCCATGTATTAACTTGATTAAATGAAACCACGCGGATAAAATAGAGTATCTCTACGATGGGTTTCTGTTATCAATCGCCTTCGAATGCCGGGCGAATTCATCGTGGATGAAAGAACGAGCGTGGGGAGTTTAGCCGAATTCCCTCCAAACGGAGATCGTGCCGCCATCTATTTGGCGTGGGAGGCGAACCGGAAAACGGGAAAGTTTCGATGACCCATTTTCGCTTTGATAGAGGCGCCGCCTATTTAGAGTTGGGAATTCAATACAGTTGGCCACTTGGGTATATGCCCACGCCAACGAAAAATCCACCCGAGATACGAGATTATAAAAGCGAAAAAGAGGGGGGAAAAGCACCGACAACAAGACAGCTGAGCAAGCCGACAAAAGGCTAGAAGGACAGGGACGTTAGTCACCCATAATTTGACACTTAAACATAGTTTTTCAGGTGTAAAGAAATTCAAGGTAATTGAATGACAAAAAGACCTCTTTTCATCGCTAAAGTCCGCCTTTGAAATATTTATTTTCGCGCCCGAGTATTTTGCACTAGCGACATCTCGAGGTATAAACGGTCCCTTTTAAAAATATTTTCTATAGAAACCCCTAATTTTTCGCTTCGATAAATTAAAGAGCGCTGAAAAGATGTAATAAAAAACAAAAAATTAAAAAAACACATACATTATTTTGAATAGTGGAAGAGAAGCGTAACATCTTTTTGCCAGAAGGGGGAGCGTTATCTAGTCTCGTTGGTCTATTTAATACCGGACATGACAATTTTTACCGTTGCGAGAAAAACAGATGATTTATCTATTTACGAACGAAAATTTGTTAAAACTATCCGCTTCGAATGTACAAAACGGTTTCGAAGAATAACACTCGATACAGTCGCACTCGCGACGGGATGTATCGCGTAAACATTTTCAAGTTGCGAAATTTTCAGGTGTTACGTGTTTAATATAACAATAGACCGTTTACATCTACCTAACCGGACGTTACACGTACTTTGTTAATTAACTGAACGTAAATATTACGTCTCTTACTTTTAGCCAATTTATAACGGAAAAACTGCCCTCCAAAGCGACGCCTGATGTGTTTTTTTCCTTTGAAACCACAAGTCTACGCCTAAACTCAAGGTTCAATTATTTTGGAAACGTATTAAACAAAAACAACAGAATGTTACGAGACATTCGTGAAATTTAATAGTGTTACAATGAATAAGCGCATCTTTTTAAAATTCGTTTCCTTACGCGTTAAGGAAAAGGTCAAGGCATTCACTAAGCCTAAAAGCTTATACGGAAGAGGTAGCAGACGGTAAAATAAGCGAGCGCTATATTGGCGAAACCCCCTAATTGTTTTTAAACGTTGTAATGAGTCGGAACCATCTTTCAGGGATAAACTCTTCGGGAAATAGTTTCATCTAACGGGGTAGTTAGTCAAACTGGTCTAGCGAGGATGCGTACACTTAGCCCGCGATGTCAGGTTACCTCGGCCTCAACCCAAGCTTGTCAATCTCTTTAGATCAAGAAAATTCCTCGTCTATTCCGCGGATGAAAATCTTCCAATCCCCATCCTTCTAAATGCGGCAATTGCCGTACCCACATGTAGGATAGGATAGTATTTTCTAGGAAGGAAAGAAAAAAGCTTTTTCCCCGTTCTAATCTTGGAACCCCTCCATCCAACGTCTCTCCAAAGAGGAACAGCCCAGGAAATTTTGTTTATAACCGTGGGATTAAAGTATACTCCGATTCAAGGTTTAAATTTTAGCTCAATAAGCCGTTTTAAACCAAGTCAAATTGAAACAAATAGATTTTTGTTTGACATCTTACCTTCGCGTCTATTCTAATAACTGGCGTAGCGCTTTCAAAGTTCAAATTAAAAAATTAAAACATCATGGTAGTTAAATATTTATTCTATTAATAAACATTGTGATTTTACCGTATTTATATACAAATTTCATTAATAAAATTATCCTTTAGATACCCGTAGCTTTAGTTACATATATTGTTAATTAAATTAAGTACATAAATTACAAAAACGTAGTATTTTGATAAATTTGGTGTAGTTTAGTAACTGTTAGGTATACGAATTATCTTTATTACGAGGTGTTCATCCAATGGCCATAACATTACCGGCGTGTTAGTTTGTTACGGTAACTAGCCTATATTAAATGAAGGCGGCGAAAAAATGAGTACATACCCAAAATCAAAATTAATACATCCTAAGCCTCGTCTTCCTTGTCACAATATCCGCGACAATATCGGACAGTTTGTGACCTTATTTCCAACTGATTTTCACTTATAACACCGCGATATCAAACCTTACATTTCGATTAAAAATATAGTATAACTCCTTTCACTAAAATTCCAATAAAAGTTAACCATAAACACTGTATATAATTATTTTTCATTTAAAAATGACTGAGACATCGCGAACATCACTACGAGATTCGACTTACCTTAAGCGGAAACGATTGCCATGCTTAGAAAACTAAAGGGCGCCATCTAGTTAGTAACCCACGCTCTTTTTGGTCGAAAAAAAGTAACCAAATATGAAATTCGTTTTTCGGCCAAAAAATGTAAAAAGACAGTTTTATCATTTAAATAAAATAAATTTATTTCTCGTTAAATTAAATATATATAAATGATAGATGGCGCGTTTAAATTAGCTCCATCTTAGAAACAGCTAATCATACGAGCCCCAAGCATGCCCCAAGGTTCGTAAAAGAAAAGCACTTTACGAGCCCCGGTCATTTTCGCGGCAGATATAACATATTTACAAACAAAATAAACACTTTAAAAATCTTCGTAATCATCGTCCACTGCTGTGGATTCAAATACATCCTTGTTGCCATCGTCTTGATCTCCCGCAATTTGACCAGAAGTGTCTCTTTTCCCCTTGTTGCCTACTATATAACTGGTCGTCTATGATAATAAAACACCTTAGTTTCTTATATTTATTTTGGATCACCTCATTTTACATTTCTGGCACCAGGTTTAACAAAAGCTAGCAGTAAGTTAGTAACTGGCCCTAGTTACATTAATAACAATTCTTAGCACCAGACGCATATAATATATCTCTTACAAGGTAATTATTCATCTATGCAGGCTACATGCCAGCGGCGGCGAACGGAAAACATTTCTGTGGGGGCACGGGCCATTATTTTTTTTATCCAAAAATTCTTATACTTAAAATTTAAATCTAAATTTATATATTTTTTTAAAAGTGTTCTGTCTAATATCTCATCCGTCAGGGAATACATTGATAATAATTTAATAAAAGTTAAGACTATATCTTTAGAAAAATATCTGCGTACATGGCTAGATAATTAAGCCTTTCTTGGCCACATACTTTACGAAGGTATTTTAGGTAGAATAGGGTACACGACGGAGCGATTTTCTGTTTGGACGAATCTATCGAAATCAATTTTACGGTTATATCATCTTAATGCTACTCACATCTGCAATCTCAAAATAACTTCTGTAAAAAGAGTGAATTTGGAACCAAATAAAGGCAGTGAGATTTTTCCCCGATTGCTATTTTTCCTCAATTTTATTTCTGTGGGGGCTCTGTTCTCGTTTGTTTTTCCCTGCAGGTTACAAATCTTATCATCTACCGCCTGAATTACTAACGACTATGTAAAATGTAGAAATAAAACAGCGTTGGGATACTTACTGCTTTTATAAACCATATTTATTATAATAATTTAGAAAATCGATATTTTGGTCGTTTGAAAAAAAATCAGCGGGTATTCTTCTGTGGTAGCGCGATTTTGCTATAGGATAATAGGATTCGTGCGTAGTTTAAATTTTGGTCACAAGTATCGCCACCTACCTATCTAGTTTCAAATTGAATATATGAAATCTGTCTATTCGTTCAAAATTCTCCCTGCACAACAGCTGAAAGTTTCAACCGAAAAACATTAAAATTCAAAGGTCGTCTACTATTTCTTCACATATTTAGTTGACGGATAATAAGGCAGATGGCGCTATATTTCCTAACCTTGAAGCCTATTTAGAATAATAATTTTAGATAAATCCGTCTCTTGAGACGAGAAAATGACAACGACAAAACCGCGATTCTGTTAGTTTTTCTCGGCTATATTTTGAGAAGCTCCCATTTTCTCGAAGACTAAGGTCTTTTTACATCGATCTCCAAACACAATTATGTTTCTCGTACGTAGAGACGGCAGGAAAAAGCGCTATTCGCCACGCAGCCGTCAGAAGTTTAAAGTTAATTACCTGTCTGCACGCCAGGAGGATGCAATTCCCTTGCGTAAACGTTATATTCGGAGGAAGATAAGGCTGTAACGGGGGAGGGAAGTAAGAAAGGAAATCAGAAAATAGAGAAAAAAGAAATAGCTCATCGTCTCGGAGACTTTCGTGTATTTATTATTAACATACCTGTCCTACGCACCCCTCCATCTGAAAATTAAAATATAAATAATCAATATATTTTGTCCAATCGATGTTAAGCTTAGAAAATCAAAGAGGATGGGGAGTAGTTCTTTATTAATCCCATTTTAATGTAATGAATCTGATTTACGTCAAATTAATTCACGCATATTAATTTTCAAAAAATAATCTGTTTTTGCATACTAACTAGCCTCCATCTCTAATTCAAAAGGAAAATTCCGAATTAATTTACATATTTGAATGATGTTAATTAATAAGCAATAAGGGAGAGACAAATCGAATATTGTTTGACTATCGTCCATCAGTAACATAATTTACCATTTAGTATGACCAGAAGTATATAATTTCCTATGACCAGAAGTATATTATTAAGTATGACCAGAAGTATATAATTTAGTATGACCAGAAGTATATACTTTAGTATGATTAGAAGTATATAATTTAGTATGACCAGAAGTATATAATTTACTATGAACACAAGTATGTAATTTAGTATGACCAGAAGTATATAATTTAGTATGACCATAAGTATATAATTTACTATGAACAGAAGTATATAATTTAGTATGAACAGAAGTATATAATTTACTATGTACAGAAGTACATAATTTACTATGAACAGAAGTATATAATTTAGTATGAACAGAAGTATATAATTTACTATGAACAGAAGTATATAATTTAGTATGAACAGAAGTATATAATTTAGTATGAACAGGAGTATATAATTTAGTGTGACCAGCAGTATATAATTTAGTATGTAAGGACGATAATCTACTACAACCAAAGACGATAATATACTACAACCAAGGACGATAATCTACTACAACCAAAGACGATAATATACTACAACTAAGGACGATAATATACTACAACCAAGGACGGAAATATACTACAACCAAAGACGATAATATACTACAACCAAGGACGATAATATACTACAACCAAGGACGATAATATACTACAACCAAGGACGAAAATATACTACAACCAAAGACGATAATATACTACAACCAAGGACGATAATATACTACAACCAAGGACGAAAATATACTACAACCAAAGACGATAATATACTACAACCAAGGACGAAAATATACTACAACCAAAGACGATAATATACTACAACCAAGGACGATAATATACTACAACCAAGGACGATAATATACTACAACCAAGGACGAAAATATACTACAACCAAAGACGATAATATACTACAACCAAGGACGATAATATACTACAACCAAGGACGAAAATATACTACAACCAAAGACGATAATATACTACAACCAAGGACGAAAATATACTACAACCAAAGACGATAATATACTACAACCAAGGACGATAATATACTACAACCAAGGACGATAATATACTACTCAATTCGGTGTCCAAAAAAGGTTCGGTATGAAAGTTAGCTTTAAAACAATAAAAAGTGTCATACTTTTGTTATTATGTTAATTATGATATTTACAAAATCCCCTAGTTTCAAATACACTTAACAGGTACTTACGATGGTCGAATAACTCGATCTCAAACATCTGACGCATTGACTCTGTAATAAGAGAAAAATTAATCTCCTGGTTTATGTTTCAATTCCAAAATCAAGTACCTATCTCGAAAAATGAAATTTTAGTAATAAATCATTTAATGCTATTTTTGACATTTTTTTTATTAAAAATGAAATTTAAAATGATCTTTCGAAAAGCGTTAAGAAAGAATAATTATTGTCTAAATAAGTTACCTTGTTTTAGAATTAAATTAACACGGTTCTAACGTACCTGCAAACGAGTTTGATCCGTAGAGTTGATACAAACACGTACTTGATTCTTAAAAAAGGTAAATATAAATTTGGTTCAATATTGAAATAATTGTGGTATATCAGAAGTTTATAATATTTCTCTTATGCGAGAAGTATCCGTTTCTTAATATTGCTAAATGATCTTCTCTTGAAACATGTATTTTCATGGGCTCTCACTTTTCAAAATTCTTCATATAGCAATTTTCTCAACCCAATTACGGAATTATTTAAAAAACTTTCCTCGATAGGTGGAGGGTTGTAGTTTTTCTACGGGTAACCAATATGCGAAACCGGTTCATGCCGATATATATATTTGAAAAGTTCGTGTTTAATTTTTGGGAGCTAGCCCGTTACTTCTCTCGTAAAAGGTATATTATATACTTATGGTAGAGATGTGCAAATACCATTTTTAAGACTCGAATCGAATATCAAATATTGGTTTTCTAGCTACGTCAAATAACCAATCGAATATTTAAAACGTCGAATAGTTTGGTCTAATATTTTTGATTGAAGAAACATTGACAATTGAATGAACATGTACCAAATAGTATTTCGAATACCAAATAATTCGACGTTATTGGTTCTTTTGGTTCTTGGTTTAGGAGTTATTGCTGCTTTAGAAATATCCATACCAAGCCAAGGCTCAATAAGAGACTCAGACAATATACTGAAGTAGATTTTATTATGAGGAAAATATTTGAGAAACTCCATGGATGAATCGAATATTCAACTATTGGATCAAGCAAAAAGGAATATTCGCGAAGATTTTCTAGGACAAGTCAATTCGACGGATAGAATATTTGATTTGGTATTCGCTCGAATATTCAACTATTTGATCAGGCAAAATGAATATTCGTGAATGTTTTCAAGGACTAGTCAATCCGATGAATCGAATACTCGATTTGGTATTCACTCGAATATTCGACTATTTGATCAGGCAAAAATGACTATTCGTGAAAATTTTCAAGGAGTAGTCAATTCGACGAATCGAATATTCGATTTCGTATTAACTCGAATATTCAACTATTTTATCAGGCAAAAATTAACATTCGCAAAACATTTTCAATTAGTAGTCAATTTGACGAAACGAATACTGAATTTGGTATTCGCTCGAATATTCGATTATTTGATCAGGCGAAAATTAATTTTCGCGAACATTTTCAAGGGTAATCAACGAGGGGCAGCTCACTCCAATGATTATTAGGACACCCTCGTATGATTAAATCATAATTAGATTAGATTAAAATTAAATCTGTAGCTTCAGCTGTACAAAGATTAAAAATGATTAAATAATTATTAAATTTTAATCATGATTATTAGGACACCCTGTGACAAAGTGATCTGCCCCTCGGTAATCAATTTAACGAATTGAATATTCGACTATTTGATCAGGCGAAAACGAATATTCGCGAACATTTTCAAGGACTAGTCAATTCGACGAATCGAATATTTGAATTCGTATTCGCCCGAATATTCTACTATTTGATCAAGCAAAAACGAATATTTGCGAACATTTTCAAGGACTAGTCAATTCGACGAATCGAATATTCGATTTGGTATTCGATCGTATAATTTGGAGTAAGCAAATAATTGGCACTAATTGCGGGTATGTGTATTTACGAAAAGATATCCCCAGAATCCGCTGACAAATCCCGCTGCGACCAGCGAAAGGAAGAGGCCAATTGTGGCGGCCAACCTCATATTTGGTGGTGCGCGCTCCTCCGAAATGAGAATTTAAAAACAGATCCTCGTTCCTCTACAAAACAGGGTCCTTCAATTAATTAGATTTAACCCTGCTTCGACCTTCACGTCTTTCAACAAGAGAAAAAGAGGCGGGAATTTTATATCAATCGCAGCTGGTGTCAATTAAGCGCAAAATAATTAGACCTAATTCTCGTACCACCGATTTTAATTAAATTGACTTTTGTTCAACTTAAGGGCTTCAAATAAATATGGAGTAATTATATATTCTATATTCTCAAGTTATTTAAATCACGTCGTAAAAAGACATATTCCAATATCAGGAGAGCGTATCAAAAGAGTGAAAATAATTTTAAATATAGATAGAAATATTTAATATAGCTATTTTTAATAACAATAATGTATTTATTTATTGCAATAACGTATTTAGTTATATTAATTATGCATTTATTTATAGCAATAACGTATTTATTTATAGCAATAACGTATTTATTTATAGCAATAACGTATTTATTTATAGCAATAACGTATTTATTTATAGCAATAACGTATTTATTTATAGCAATAACGTATTTATTTATAGCAATAACGTATTTATTTATAGCAATAACGTATTTATTTATAGCAATAACGTATTCATTTATAGCAATAACGTATTCATTTATAGCCATAACGTATTTATTTATAGCAATAACGTATTTATTTATAGCAATAACGTATTTATTTATAGCAATAACGTATTTATTTATAGCAATAACGTATTTATTTATAGCAATAACGTATTTATTTATAGCAATAACGTATTTATTTATAGCAATAACGTATTTATTTATAGCAATAACGTATTTATTTATAGCAATAACGTATTTATTTATAGCAATAACGTATTTAGTTATAATAATTATGTATAGCAATAACGTATTTAGTTATAATAATTATGTATAGCAATAACGTATTTAGTTATAATAATTATATATTTATTTATAGCAATAACGTATTTATTTACAACAAAAATATATTTATTTATACCAATAATGTATTTATTTATAGAAATAAGGTATTGATTTATAGAAATAATATATTTATTTATAGAAATAATATATTTATTTATAGAAATAATGTATTTATTTATTGAATAATGTATTTATTTATAGAAATAATGTATTTATTTACAGCAGTAATATATTTATTTAAAGAAATAATGTATTGATTTATGTATTGATTTATAGAAATAATGTATTTATTTATAGAAAAAATGTATTTATTTATAGAAATAATGTATTTATTTACAGCAATAATGTATTGATTTATAGAAAAAATGTATTGATTTATAGAAAAAAATATATTGATTTATAGAAATAATGTATTTATTTATAAAAAAAAATGTATTTATTTATAGAAATAATGTATTTATTTATAGCAATAATGTAAATATTTATAGCAATAATGTAAATATTTATAGCAATAATGTAAATATTTATAGCAATAATGTAAATATTTATAGCAATAATGTAAATATTTATAGCAATAATGTATTTATTTATAGCAATAATGTAAATATTTATAGCAATAATGTAAATATTTATAGCAATAATGTAAATATTTATAGCAATAATGTATGTATTTATACCTTCGGTCCCAGAGAGGGGGGGAGGGGAGAAAAAAAGTAACTGACCCGCGCTTCAGTGGCGTCGGAACCCATTATAGTGAATTCTCTAGTCACCTTGGTCGGAACCAATGTGAGACACGGGGCGGATTTAATTGTTTAGGGGCCAATACGCTTACTGCCATCTAGGAGCAACAAACACAAGGAGAACGCAGCCAGCCTTTAAACACGCTAACGAGGGGTTGTGTACGAATTTCATTGGACGAACGTCACGAGCCTTTACCCTGAACGTTTCACGGGCGGGGGGGAAGACAATTTCCGAATTTTCCCCTTCCGACGGCAGCAGGTGCTAAAGCGTCTAACCAATGAAAAACGTACACAAGAAAATCCACGACTTTTGACGGGTTGCGTTTTCCTTGTGTGGGGTGTTGTGTTTGTTGCTCCTAGCTGCCAGGGCGTGAAAGGGATGCAGGCAACAACCAAATTCGTCAATGTCGCTAAGTAGAAATAAATACCTTGTTCATTTAACCAAAAGCTGTTTCATTGGTATTAAATATAATTATTAATTAATAAGCGAGTTTTAATAATCTCTGACGCATGCGCAGATACGAAAAAGCAGGCAAGGATGGTATTTTGACTTCACACCTCAGCGTGACCTCGGTGACCTATGACAAGTACCTTCTTAATATATATTTATAAAGACGTAAGATGGCGCTGCCGTTATTGAAACTTGCTAATTAGTTAAAGTGGAACTAAATATTTGAAAGGCGATTTCTTACAAAGCAAAAGAAAAGGTAAACAGTATAATAATAATAATTAGCTAGGTTAATACCCAAGGCACCACCTTAGGCCTAAGTCATCTAGCGACTTTTATTGCCTTTTAATTCAGGTGGCCGGGTTAAATTGCATAGGAGGGTGCATTGACAAGCCCTTCATGCCACCCGAACCAACCAGTTTCTATGGAAAGGAAAACTGAAGAACTTTGGGGAAAACTCCTCTAACTTTCAAACTCAGCGCGGAAGGAAATTTTGAGAGCTTTCACCCAGTGCCTCAAGCTGAGATCGAACCACGAGGCGAAAGTACTAACCACATCCTCCAACACGATTCCTTACATTTCCTCCGTGATGTTATTCAACGACAGTGGCGAACCCATGATTGGGGGGGGGAGAAAATATTAAAAAATAGTAGATTTTAGAGAGATGTAATACTTGGGGGGGGGGTAATACCTTAAGCCCCCCCCCCCGCTGGGTGCGCCACTGTACAAAGAAAAAGCACAATTTTGGAAAGACTTCTAGTTTAGACCAAGAAACACAGGGACATCTCGCTCATAGCATACCCAACGCTTTATTATTCGGCGGGGATTTGTTGCGGCTGCGGTAGGGAGAGGGGGGTTAGGTGATACAGATAGTCAATAGGCGCCATCCATGAGATATAAAAATAACGTTTTTTAAAGAACTTGAGAAAAAAAATCAGCTAAGAGTTACATATTTTTAAATTATTTTATATTTTTTTAATAATTTAGGGACACAAATATTAAAAAACATAAAAGAAATTTCGTTTTTTGGAGCCACGCTGTTGCAGGCCACGTGCTGACAGATTGTAGGGCTGTGCACGTGACTCAAATAGCCAATAATAATTAACTCATCTTCGCTACTAGCGACACAGCGCGATATAAATAGGAAATAGGCTGCCGCAACGAAGCTTCGAGCGCGAAATATCTACCGTGCGACGTCCCTGCGTTTCTTGGTCTAAGTTTCTAGGGTAGTTTTCGAGAGTGAAAACATGTAATATTTTTCCCGGGGCAGATAAAAATATATTTATGCTGGATGTTCTATTTCTGAGAAAGTAATCCTATGTCTCCTCACTCTTTTAAAAGGGTGGTTCGTTTTTCAATTTTCCCCATTCGAGAAAACTTTTCATCCGACTGTAGCTCCGTCCTTCCGTGATTAAGATGAATCGGTCAGCGATGGGAATTTCCGTGCCCCGTCAAAACTCTCCCAACTTTGCTTCCGCGACGAGAATGTATATCCTACACTAGGCCTACTTAAGACTGTCTACCTAATGTATCTACAGTCAAAAGGGTATCAAGCAAAAAATGTAAAGTAATTCTTAGGGATTTTAAAATCAATAGACGTATATACTATCATAAGTTGATAAGAAATCTCTTACGGGATAAGTATATATCTAGGTCAATTAAATGGAACTTGTACCTTTGCAGGCTCGAGATGCTTTGCAATTCGAAATGGTGGATGCCTCACGTCTCAAAGATGTAAAGAGCTAGCGCGTAACGCGGAAGTTCTGCAGTTTCACCTCGCTTATCAGATGATTATTTATTTTAAAACACAATGCTTCTGTTTAGCAGACGAAAATTCAAACGCTTAAGTGAGATTCTCGCGATGTCCACCATGTGACTATTTTCGTAAAAAGCATTATTTTTGCGTTTAAATAGGTTTGAGGAAGTTCTGTAATTAGCTTGGCCTTTTTTTTGTTTCGAAACATATTTTGAAAAATCAGCGCGAGCCTACAAAGGTAATTTTTTTTAAGTTACTTATCTTGTAAGAATGTAATATATACTTTTGGTACTATGGAATAATCTAGTCTTCTTAAATTAATTATTCAGTTTAGTTTTTTTAAATACACCGAAATTCAAATACATGGCAAAAACCTAGTATTAGGTTTTTCTTATTTTAATTCAGATTATTTCTTAAGGTAAAGTTAAGTGTTATTTACTGGTATAAATCGTACAAAAATGTGCATTGTTTAATACAATATTTATTTAATATTTAATTATATGTTAAACCATGAAATTGCAGTAAATAAAAGTTTTAAATATTCTACTTTCGTATTATAAAAATCGAGATTTCAATTATTAAAACTTGTTAACATTATAATTTGACACCAGCAAAAATAAATAGTTTAAAATGATTTCTTACGTTATTCCGGCCAAATTCCCCTAACGAATAGCAATTTAAGTTTATATTAAACCTTTTACTTAACGCGTTTATATTAAAACAACCGCGGCGTATTTAAAACACAGTGAAATGAATTTCAGGAAGGTTTTGTCTCGATATATATATATATATAATTTATATATATATATTGAATAACGATTGAAAAGTGTGGCGTACATTTCCTTGTGGTTGGTATGACAATGTTTTCCGGTATTCTCGATACATCTCAGCCTTGAATTCATCTCCCACTGAGTGGCCTATTATTAAAAGACATAATAGTTGTGTAGAAAAATTAATATAAAAATGAGAGGATGAAAACGAAAACGTTCCACATTCCGTTGTTCGGTTTGATACGCGGTGATGTTGCAACACAAATATGTCAAATTGAATTTAAATGAAACGCCACATCTATATAAACCAAAGGCCGACAAAATTTTGCTTTTCTAATTTCGCGTGTCAATCGAAAATAATATTTATCCCACATTATCTAAAAGCAATTTTTGGAGAAAACTCCAAAATGTTGAAAACCTTTTCCGGCGAAAATAACAACTGGTTTGTGTGAGACTGTTTCGGAAATATTTTAAATTGTTTTAGTTTTATTTAAAACAGGTAAATTTTAAAATTATTATCTTTTAATACAGGTATTTTTTAAAAATTTATCTTTTTAATACAGGTACTTTTAAAAATTTTATCTTTCAATGCAGGTAATTTTAATTTTTTATAATACAGGTACTTTTTAAAATTTTATCTTTCAATGCAGGTAATTTTAATTTTTTTTAATACAGGTACTTTTTTAAATTTTATCTTTCAATGCAGGTAATTTTAATTTTTTTTAATACAGGTACTTTTTTAAATTTTATCTTTCAATGCAGGTAATTTTAATTTTTTTTAATACAGGTACTTTTTTAAATTTTATCTTTCAATGCAGGTAATTTTAATTTTTTTTAATACAGGTACTTTTTAAAATTTTATCTTTCAATGCAGGTAATTTTAATTTTTTTTAATACAGGTAATTTTAATTTGGTTTAATACAAGTAATTTCATTTTTGTTTAATACAAGTAATTTCAACTTTGTATAATACAGGTAATGTTTTGAATACAGGTAATTCTTTGAATACAGGTAATTTTTTAATACATGTAATTTTTTAATACAGGTAATTTTTTAACACAGGTAGTTTTTTTTAATACAGGTAATTTTAAAACTATTACAATTCTGGTAATCTGAAAAGTTTTACAAGTCAAATAATATATATATATATATATATATATATATATATATTCTACGGTCTTAACCTATGCATATGGTCTTAACACTTTTTCTTAAAAGCCCAAAAACCAAAAAATCTTATTATAACTCCACCAAATTTTGTATGCGCATAGTTCTAAACCTAGAATATTCGCTACAAAAAATGGGATTTCGTATTTTCTTATTTAATATTTTAACTTGGAGTAGAGAAGTGGACTGGAGGGGAAATGCCCATATCTGTAGCACTGATTCTCTTCGCCCATCCACGCTGCCTAAGCGCTCCCGGCATGCACTGCATTATTGGTAGGGGCCAATGTTTTACCGGAACCATAGCGACGAAAAAGAGAGTTATTTCCAAGGCTTGCTTTAAATATTTCTTAGCAATGGGAACCGTTGTGTTTAATGATTTCCTTTTTGTTATAGATTTTATCTCAACATTGTCACCTGCTATTAAAAATTTTAATTTATAAAAGAGAAAAATAACTTGTTAGGCCTTGGTTTTTAGATACAATATTAGATAATATAACAAATTTACTATTTCAAAAGTTTATGCAAAAATTTGAAGGAGTTGTAGGGGTGAGTTGAGAAGTATGCCGGTTTTTTTCCCATTTTCCTACGATGAGTTAAAAGAGCGCCAGAGAGCTTCAAAGTGTGGCTGCAACAAGTGCAAATCCAAGCAACAGGGAAATGCGAACATTAAGGTTTGGGATCGTGTGATAGCTAAAAAAGGACTTTGTAAACCAATTGAGGTAACCAGCGTAAAAAAGATTAATCAAACAGTATTTAAAGTCGTGATGGACCGCGATTTATCGCAAATTCATCGTACTCCTGAAATCGCATTTCCCTGCTGCTTAGTTTTTCGCTTGTTGCAGCCTACTTCCAGAGGCTAGTTGGCCACACTTTGAAGCTATCTGCCGCATGGGAAAAAACAGGCATACTTCTCAACTCACCCCCTACAACTCCTTAAAATTTTGGCATAACCTTTTGAAACACCCTGTATATAAATAGATTGGAGGGCTTTACATAATTAGTGGGCTTGATTGGGACTCGAAACTTGGTTTTTAAGCCGTTGAAAGGACTCGAAGACTCGATAGCACACTTCGAAATGGCCTCGAGACTCGATAGACCCGTAGTTTGTAAAGTGAAACACTCGAAAATTGCGTTTTCGGGAGACGTACTACAATATGCACTCTAGGTTTCAGAGTAAACCCATTCTCTAATTATTTTGTTGAAAAATTAAAACATAGGCGAAATACTACGAAACGCAATATTAGCTAGTTATACGGACAACCTTTTGGGAAACGGCTTTAGTATAGACGATATTGGTTTCGTTAAATAGATATTAGACTAGAATCCTGATTATAATTTTTTTCATAGGCATAATAATATAAATAATTTGGACCCGTATATCGGCTGTTAAATATATTTTTTATGTTACGCTTACACACTTTCAACAAACATTTTATTTCATTTTATTTAATTTTATTTCATTTTATTTCATTTTATTTCATTTCATTCCATTTAATTTCATTTAGTTTATTTCATTCAATTTCATTTCATTCCATTTAATTTCATTTAGTTTATTTCATTCAATTTCATCTCAGTTAGTTTATTTCATTCCATTTCATTTCATTTAGTTTATTTCATTCAATTTCATTTCATTTAGTTTATTTCATTCCATTTCATTTCAGTTAGTTTATTTCATTTAATTTCATTTCATTTAGTTTATTTCATTATATTTCATTTCGTTCCATTTAATTTCATTTAGTTTATTTCATTTTATTTCATTCCATTTCATTTCATTTAGTTTATTTCATTTATTTCATTCCATTTCATTCTATTTAGTTTATTTCATTTTATTTCATTCCATTTCATTTCATTTAGTTTATTTCATTTTATTTCATTCATTTCATTTAGTTTATTTCATTTTATTTCATTCATTTCATTTAGTTTATTTCATTTTATTTCGTTCATTTCATTTCATTTCATTTTTTCATTCATTTCATTTCATTTCATTTCATTTTATTTCATTCATGTCATTTTATTTCATTCATGTCATTTCATTTTATTTCATTCATTTCATTTCATTCATTTCATTTTTTTTCATTCATTTCATTTCATTCATTTCATTTTCTTTCATTCATTTCATTTTCTTTCATTCATTTCATTTCATTTTATATCATTAATTTCATTTATTTGTTGATACGTGGACTTGGCTTTCAGGTGACGATATGACCACAGGCAAATAAGAGCCAGTACGCTATTATACTCGAAGCCATTAGGTTTGGGGGGGAGGGGGGAGAAGATAAATTTTTTCCAACTCAAAGCCTAAAAATTGCCAACTTCATGGAATATATTTCCAATCATTTTACTTTCATTTACTTACCTTCAAGCAATATCATAGGCGATTCTTGTATTTTCTTACAAATATTTTCCCACTTAAAATTGAATTGAAAGTAACACCGTGAAGTAAGTTCCTCATTAAAAAATCATGGCAAAAATGTTTTCAAAGATTTTACAACTAAGGACTAACGATTGGACAAGAAACGGCTAAATTAAATGTAAATTAACATGTTGATTTTTATGCGCGAGTTTTGTTTGGAAAGTCTGTAATCTTTTTTCTTTGGGGGTTCTCGTATTTCAAAATTGCGCCGTTAGAAACGGAAGGGGATAATGAAGTTACTCGGATGTTTGTGAATGTTAAATGCCAGTGTGACCCGTGTGGACCCTTTAGCTCATTTTAAAGTAGTCATAGTCTCATAGCTCTTTGGAAACAAATTGATTTTTAAGGGTGCCCCCTTAGGAATTTGCTGAGCCCCCTGATCTGAAAAATCCTGGCTACGGGCCTGCTACGATCTCTAAGCAAAGTAAATTTGAGCCCATTTGATAGTAGATGTAAGCCTACCATGTACGAATACTTCGACTACATAAAAGACACAAGATATATTACCAGAAGTAAATGAACCGAAGTTATCGAAATAGCACTAAGAATCGGAGAGCGTTTTCCTTATGAAAATGATGAGAAAATCGAGTAAAAAAAAGGGTCATTTCCATCCCCATCTTTTGACGCGATAAATTGCACTTGGGAAATGTGGGTATAGCTATTTCTTTGTATAAAAAATGGTTTCATAAAAACAAAAACCTTTTTTTTGGCCTAAAATGAAATACAATGAAATAAAATGAGATAAAATTAAATAAAATGGAAGAAATTGAAATGAAATTGAAATGAAATGATATGAAACATAATGAAATATAATGAAATTAAATGAAATACAATGAAATACAATGAAATAAAATGAAATACAATGAAATACAATGAAATAAAATGAGATAAAATGAAAGAAAATGAAAGAAATTGAAATGAAATGAGATATAGTGAAATATTATGAAATTAAATGAAATTAAATGAAATTAAATGAAATTAAATGAAATTAAATGAAATTAAATGAAATTAAATGAAATTAAATGAAATTAAATGAAATTAAATTAAATTAGGTAAAAATGAAATTAAATAAAATGAAATTAAATGAAATTAAATGAAATTAAATGAAATTAAATGAAATTAAATGAAATTAAATGAAATTAGATAAAAAGGAATAAAAATGAAATTAAATAAAATGAAATGAAATAAAAATGAAAATAAATGTAGAATCAGGTGCACTTGATGAAGCTACCGAAAGGTAGCAAAACTAGTAGTGTCTAATATTTTTAATAAAGTACATTATCAATTACTATGCAACAGTGTTTTTTATCGTTTTTATTAAAGTAATCATCCAATTTATTTAAAGTAGTTTTTCAGTCGTCTTGCTAAAATGTTTAGCTCACCTTTCACTCATTTATACCAGCCCACAAAGAAATACCACAGTTTCATCTCATAAATCAGTTAATATCCTTACATTTTATATCGTCATAATGATAATAGTAGTATAATTATATTTAGAGCTCCATTTCAATCCGCATCGTGCCTGCGATGAAGGATACTTCTGAGGTAAAGATATATTATGTACTTCTGGTAGTAGCGACGTTGCTACCACCTTCAACTACAGCCAGTGGTGGATTAACGAATAGGCCGTGTTGAGTTGTTGACTTAAGCCTAGTTCCCCGGAAACGTGCCTAGAGCTCAGCGTTTGGATAAGAAATATCTATTGTTTTTACCATATCCGACAATTATCTGAATAAAAACTGATTTTTGCAAATTAAATCGTTTTATAACCGCGAATAATATCCATAAATAAACAGTTTACCGAAATTTATGAATTATCGAAGATTTGATGGTTAATATATCTGTTCCGCCGAGCTCTGAACGCGCCTAACTGTAGTCGGGCCCGAGGCGAGGCTGTATCAGGGTAAAGAAGGCTTATTAAATTTCAAGCCTAGGGGCCCGAGTGGTGGTTAATCCGCCACATCATACAGCTCATTACATCGAGGGAAAAAAGTACAAGATTCTATAAACAAGCAAAGTTTTTTAATTAATTTAGTAGTTAGCGTCCGTTAAGCCTTAGCTAATAATTTTCCTCGCCCCAATTAATGGTAATTGGATAGGCTCGCGACTTATACTCGGGGAGGAGGTTCTGGTGGCAAGTAGAAATTACGGGAATTTAATTTGGTGCGCGTCAACTGCGAAGAAAGGCTTAGCGAACTGGAAGTTAAGATAATATAAATGCCGTTGTATAGCCAAAAAAAGGGAAACCGGAGACTTTGTCAAAAGAAAAAGTATACGCGGCGCCTTAATTGCGTCTTCGCCCGATTACATTCGCACAATGTGGTTGGCACTCCATTACGTACAAACTACATTGAATTAAACTAACGTAAGAGAAGGTGTCATTTGTAGAGCGGCACGACAATTTTTGGAGACAAACCGAAAGACTCTAGAGACAGGTCTAAACAATGAACGAATGAATTTTTATTCGACTGAAATCCTCTCTGGAAATTAAAATAACGAAACTTACCTGATAAAAATAAGTAAAAATACATTAAAAGTAACTTAAATACATCTAATATTATAGGAAAAACCAGTTAAAGTTGCTAAAAATATAAACAAACTCGAATGAATTAAAGTATCTAAGAATATGTATCAAATGCATTAGCCTCTGGTATCACCAAAGCGTACGTTTATCAGCTTTTTAGTCACAAAAAGCGAACGTAAGTAGAGGGAAAGTAAGGGCGAGGCTCCGAACCCGGGTTCGGGTTTGGGTTCGGGATCGAAATCCGGGATTTAAGGGATGAAATGGGGGTAAAATCGTCAAAAAGTCAATGTATTTCTGATATTTCTCGCGACGATTTGTTTTTTCGTATATCAACATATTGTGTCCAGGCCAACTTGTTCATTTATCTACGCTTATCTCGAAAGATACTTGAACGTATATCTTATCAAGTTTTATCGTACGGAATAAGTTGAAATGATGTAAAAATTGATAACCTAGGCGACGCGTGCGCAGATTACCCCGGGGGACGCGGTTAATTTGAATTTAAGAGTGTTTTGACGTCATGGAATATTCGTTGTTAAAGTAGAATGGAAATATTTTTAAACTTCATTTTAATATCATTGTAGTACTTAAATATGCTTGACACTTGAACCAATCTCACGAGTATTTCTTAAAACGAATATCTCGATCGCGTTTTATCGTACGAAATAAGTGGAAATTATGTAAGTTGTATGATTAATAACCTAGGCAGGAAGATAGCGCGCGCGTGCGCGGATTACCTGGGAGGCGCGGATTGCCCGGGCGCGCGGTTAATTTGAATTTAAAACATGGATTCCCTCTCCGAAATAATTCATGTACCCAAAATTGGACCGCAAGTTTTTTTCTTTTAGGGGAATCTCTATGGGAGTTTAACATTACAATAAAGCTAATAGGTCCAGTTTGGGGTACTTTTGGTCCGAAATGGGGTACATAGGGCCGAAAATGGTGACTTTGGTCGTTTTAAGGGTACTTTTGGTCTATTTTTGTCCATTTTTGGGTACATCAGAAAAGCAGTTGGAAAAACGAAGAGCCTTATTTTTTTTTTCCACCCATCTCCAAACTCCAAAAATTTATTGCTATAATTTATTTATCCCTTCCGTAGGTATAAAATAAGATAAAAACCACTTACCTATATTTTAATTACGGTAAATTAAAAATACTTAATTAGTGTACTAAGTTACGTTTAAAAGAACCTTTTGTAACAATTCCAATATGTAAATATAGGTATAAGGATTGAAAAAATACTTAAAGTGGTTTTACTGATAAACTCTAAAGGAATTTAACTTTAAAGGGTATCTTAGATTATTGTTTTTAATTTTATTCAAGTTGAAAACGTATTAAGAGTCCTTCAAAGTACTATAAAAGGATTTTATTTACGAACTTAATTCATATTTTCTTCAAACTTTCAATTCGCTTTTATTACTATTTAAATACGGTAAAATATAATTCTTATACACAAATATAGTCAGAAAGATACTATAAAACACTAAAATTAAAATTAAATTAAATTTGTGTGGATAAGATTTGTAAATATCATTTTGAAACTAATAACTTTCACGCTTTATTTAAGTCAAGCCAATAAAAACAATTACCTATATTTTAAATACGGTAAAATATAAATACATTTCCGATATGTAAATAGGTAGAATAACACTATGAAAAGTTCCTTTTTCTTCTTTTAATACGACAACACACAACTCTGATACGCAAATATATAAAGAAAATATAAAAACAAATTTACTCTACGTTCGATACGTTAAAATACATTTCCGATACACAAATATGTTCAGAGTTAACTTGTTTCCTCGTTATCTTTATCGCATGTGTTTTAAATAGCGTATGGAATAAGTTAAGAATGTACTGAAATGGTGTATGTTTAAACCTCGTATAGAATAAAGAGTAAAACATATGTTCAGAGTCGGCTTGATTACTAAAGCGAATAACACAGAGACGTTTCCGGTGTAGTCACGTAGGAAGAAAAATACTACAACACTCTCTATACTCTACATTCAACACGTTAAAATATACTTCCGAAATGCCAATATAGGTAGTAAAATACTACAAAATCTCTATACTTTACCTTCAATACGTTAAATTACATTCCAATATGTAAATATAGGAGGAAAAATACTACAAAAGCCTCTTTTCTTGGCGTTCAATATGTTAAAAAAGATTTCTGAAATGCAAATGTAGGTAGTAAATACTACAAAATCTCTATACTCTACCTTCAATACGTTAAATTACATTCCAATATGTAAATATAGGTAGTAAATACTACAAAAGCCTCTTTTCTTGGCGTTCAATATGTTAAAATAGATTTCTGAAATGCAAATATTGGTAGTAATTACTACAAAAGCCTCTTACTCTACGTTCAATACGTCAAATTAATGATATGCCTCCGATCGAATCGTTCATTTTTTCCTATTTAAATATACGCATTTAAATTAGAATTGCTTCTAGTGTTCGGCAGTCGATTAATTTTTATCCACAAATTTTCCGATTTATTTAAAAAACGTTGGTAAAAAGAATATCATTTTAACTTATTTAATTGTGTTTTTTACCCAACCAAGCATTTATTTGAATAAAAGTGGTATTTATTTAAATAACCAATAGTTAAATAAAAATTGTTAAATGTTTAAATAATCGAAAGTGAACAAGCCTATTTTTTAAATAAAACAAACAGACTTTAGAGTTGATAAGATTTGTAAATATCATTTGAAACTAATAATTTTCACGCTTTATTTAAGTCAAGCAATTACATTTTTAAAAATGAAAGTAGTTAAACAATATAAAAATTTGTAAATATTGTAAATATTTTTAGGTAATAAAGAAATTAAGAAATGTTTTAATTAAAATATCTTTCATTTTCTACTACATTTTTAAAAATGAAAATAAGTGGGTTTTACTATTTATCACGGTTTTTTATATATATATATATATATTGGAATTGTTACAAAAGGTTCTTTTAAACGTAACTTAGTACATTAATTTATTTTGGAAGTTCAAAACGTATTAAGAGCCCTTCAGAGTACTATAAAAGGATTTCATTTACAAACTAAATTAATATTTTCTTCAAACTTTCAATTCGTTATAATTTGAATTTAAATGAAAACATCATGGATTATAGGTGCGTAATCTACTATTAGACCGAACGGATTAAAAAATACTTAAAGTAAGTGGTTTTACCGATAAACTAAAGGAATTTAACTTTAAAGGGTATCTTAGATTATTGTTTTTAATATTATTCAAGTTCAAAACGTATAAAGAGTCCTTCAAAGTAATTTAAAAGAATTTTATTTACGAACTAAATCCATATTTTAGAAGTTAGTTTGTATGAAATACTTACTAATACCTGAAAAATGGACTTTAGAGTTGATAAGATTTGTAAATATCATTTGAAACTAATAACTTTCACGCTTTATTTAAGTTAAGCAATTACATTTTTAAAAATAAAAGAAGTTAAACAATATAAAAATTTGTAAATATTTTAAATATTTTTAGGTAATAAAGAAATTAAGAAATGTTTTAATTAAAATATCTTTCATTTTATACTACATTTTTAAAAATGAAAGAAGTTTAACAATATAATTATTCTAATATAATTTCAAAATCAGGTATTATTTAAAGTACAAATGCATAATTAGTGAAGCAATTCTTATTTAAATACTTTTATTTAATTAATCTGTGTATCTGAAATGTATTAATTGAAAAATAAGTGGGTTTTACTATTTATCACGGTTTTTTTTTTATATATATATATTGGAATTGTTACAAAAGGTTCTTTTAAACGTAACTTAGTACATTAAATTATTTTGGAAGTTCAAAACGTATTAAGAGCCCTTCAGAGTACTATAAAAGGATTTCATTTACAAACTAAATTAATATTTTCTTCAAACTTTCAATTCGTTATAATTTGAATTTAAATGAAAACATCATGGATTATAGGTGCGTAATCTACTATTAGACCGAACTAATTAAAAAAAAATACTTAAAGTAAGTGGTTTTACTGATAAACTCTAAAGGAATTTTGGAATTTTCTAGAATAGCAAAGTAAAACTAAAACGTAAGCCAAGTTTAAAACGAAACTAATAACTGGGAGAAAGGTTGAAGTAAGTAATTTTTTTGTTTTTTCGTTTTTTAATTTTTGAGTTCCCTATATTATTATAAACTAAATTAAATATAATTTTTGAAAATTTGTGATAAAAGATCTGCTCCTTCGTGTTTTAAATATATTTAAAAACTCGAGATTTTAATGACTTGTTTTCAAAGCATGAAAAATATAGCAGATCCTTTGATTTTAATTGTAGTTAGTAGTTTCTTAAAAAAAAAGTCGCTAGCTGACTTGGAGCTGGTGTAGTTAAATTTTAAAAATGTGTATTTTAAATTTTGTTTGTAAAAGTTTTTTTTGAAAAAGTTTAGTATTATAGTTTAAATTTATTAAATAAAATAAAATATAAATTATACATTTGGTTTAGTATTTTACTATTGCAAGTAAAATTAATAGTAATTTCAATTACTTTTTTAGTTTTTTTTTTGACAAATATGCAAACTATTTAGTTATTTCAAAAACAAATACGTCGAATTATTTGGTATTCGAAATACTATTGGTTAGTTTTTATATCTTTAATTTTATTTTTCAGAACAATTTCTCTTTGTCTAGCTTCTTCTAACTTTAATTTAGATGGCCTTAAAGCCAAGTATTTAACAAATTTTGTAACCAAGTAGATGGAGCTTTAAACAATTTTTCAGTCATGTAGTCAAGGAAATGTTCAAATATACGTGTATTTGGTCATTTTGATGGTCAAATAGCCCAGTATGGAACTGCGAGATGATAGTCAGACATTGAGACGCGGGTGGCGCCCGTGCCCCAGCGTCCGCGCCAGCCCCGTCGGTGCCCCATTTCGCATTTCAGACGTCGACGGAGGCTCGGGGCACCATCAGGGCGAGGGCGCGGACGCTGGGGCACGGGCGCCACCCGCGTCTCAATGTCTGACTATCATCTCGCAGTTCCATACTGGGCTATTTGACCATCAAAATGACCAAATACACGTATATTTGAACATTTCCTTGACTACATGACTGAAAAATTGTTTAAAGCTCCATCTACTTGGTTACAAAATTTGTTAAATACTTGGCTTTAAGGCCATCTAAATTAAAGTTAGAAGAAGCTAGACAAAGAGAAATTGTTCTGAAAAATAAAATTAAAGATATAAAAACTAACCAATAGTATTTCGAATACCAAATAATTCGACGTATTTGTTTTTGAAATAACTAAATAGTTTGCATATTTGTCAAAAAAAAAACTAAAAAAGTAATTGAAATTACTATTAATTTTACTTGCAATAGTAAAATACTAAACCAAATGTATAATTTATATTTTATTTTATTTAATAAATTTAAACTATAATACTAAACTTTTTCAAAAAAAACTTTTACAAACAAAATTTAAAATACACATTTTTAAAATTTAACTACACCAGCTCCAAGTCAGCTAGCGACTTTTTTTTTAAGAAACTACTAACTACAATTAAAATCAAAGGATCTGCTATATTTTTCATGCTTTGAAAACAAGTCATTAAAATCTCGAGTTTTTAAATATATTTAAAACACGAAGGAGCAGATCTTTTATCACAAATTTTCAAAAATTATATTTAATTTAGTTTATAATAATATAGGGAACTCAAAAATTAAAAAACGAAAAATCAAAAAAATTACGTTTTAGTTTTACTTTGCTATTCTAGAAAATTCCAAAATTCCTTTAGAGTTTATCAGTAAAACCACTTACTTTAAGTATTTTTTTTTAATTAGTTCGGTCTAATAGTAGATTACGCACCTATAATCCATGATGTTTTCATTTAAATTCAAATTATAACGAATTGAAAGTTTGAAGAAAATATTAATTTAGTTTGTAAATGAAATCCTTTTATAGTACTCTGAAGGGCTCTTAATACTTTTTGAACTTCCAAAATAATTTAATGTACTAAGTTACGTTTAAAAGAACCTTTTGTAACAATTCCAATATATATATATATATATAAAAAAACCGTGATAAATAGTAAAACCCACTTATTTTTCAATTAATACATTTCAGATACACAAATTAATTAAATAAAAGTATTTAAATAAGAATTGCTTCACTAAATTATGCATTTGTACTTTAAATAATACCTGATTTTGAAATTATATTAGAATAATTATATTGTTAAACTTCTTTCATTTTTAAAAATGTAGTAGAAAATGAAAGATATTTTAATTAAAACATTTCTTAATTTCTTTATTACCTAAAAATATTTACAATATTTACAAATTTTTATATTGTTTAACTTCTTTCATTTTTAAAAATGTAATTGCTTAACTTAAATAAAGCGTGAAAATTATTAGTTTCAAATGATATTTACAAATCTTATCAACTCTAAAGTCTGTTTGTTTTATTTAAAAAATAGGCTTGTTCACTTTCGATTATTTAAACATTTAACAATTTTTATTTAACTATTGGTTATTTAAATAAATACCACTTTTATTCAAATAAATGCTTGGTTGGGTAAAAAACACAATTAAATAAGTTAAAATGATATTCTTTTTACCAACGTTTTTTAAATAAATCGGAAAATTTGTGGATAAAAATTAATCGACTGCCGAACACTAGAAGCAATTCTAATTTAAATGCGTATATTTAAATAGGAAAAAATGAACGATTCGATCGGAGGCATATCATTAATTTAACGTATTGAACGTAGAGTAAGAGGCTTTTGTAGTAATTACGACCTATATTTGCATTTCAGAAATCTATTTTAACATATTGAACGCCAAGAAAAGAGGCTTTTGTAGTATTTACTACCTATATTTGAATTTCAGAAATCTATTTTAACATATTGAACGTCAAGAAAAGAGGCTTTTGTAGTATTTACTACCTATATTTACATATTGGAATGTAATTTAACGTATTGAAGGTAGAGTATAGAGATTTTGTAGTATTTACTACCTACATTTGCATTTCAGAAATCTTTTTTAACATATTGAACGCCAAGAAAAGAGGCTTTTGTAGTATTTTTCCTCCTATATTTACATATTGGAATGTAATTTAACGTATTGAAGGTAAAGTATAGAGATTTTGTAGTATTTTACTACCTATATTGGCATTTCGGAAGTATATTTTAACGTGTTGAATGTAGAGTATAGAGAGTGTTGTAGTATTTTTCTTCCTACGTGACTACACCGGAAACGTCTCTGTGTTATTCGCTTTAGTAACCAAGCCGACTCTGAACATATGTTTTACTCTTTATTCTACGAGGTTTAAACATACACCATTTCAGTACATTCTTAACTTATTCCATACGCTATTTAAAACACATGCGATAAAGATAACGAGGAAACAAGTTAACTCTGATCATATATGTTATGCTCTATACGTGAAGGATGTTGTAAGCTTAAATTCATAATGGTTAATGTGTAGTATTTTTCTACCTTTTTACATTTTATAGTATTTCTTTATCTATATTTGTGTATCGGAAATGTATTTTAACGTATCGAACGTAGAGTAAATTTGTTTTTATATTTTCTTTATATATTTGCGTATCAGAGTTGTGTGTTGTCGTATTAAAAGAAGAAAAAGGAACTTTTCATAGTGTTATTCTACCTATTTACATATCGGAAATGTATTTATATTTTACCGTATTTAAAATATAGGTAATTGTTTTTATTGGCTTGACTTAAATAAAGCGTGAAAGTTATTAGTTTCAAAATGATATTTACAAATCTTATCCACACAAATTTAATTTAATTTTAATTTTAGTGTTTTATAGTATCTTTCTGACTATATTTGTGTATAAGAATTATATTTTACCGTATTTAAATAGTAATAAAAGCGAATTGAAAGTTTGAAGAAAATATGAATTAAGTTCGTAAATAAAATCCTTTTATAGTACTTTGAAGGACTCTTAATACGTTTTCAACTTGAATAAAATTAAAAACAATAATCTAAGATACCCTTTAAAGTTAAATTCCTTTAGAGTTTATCAGTAAAACCACTTTAAGTATTTTTTCAATCCTTATACCTATATTTACATATTGGAATTGTTACAAAAGGTTCTTTTAAACGTAACTTAGTACACTAATTAAGTATTTTTAATTTACCGTAATTAAAATATAGGTAAGTGGTTTTTATCTTATTTTATACCTACGGAAGGGATAAATAAATTATAGCAATAAATTTTTGGAGTTTGGAGATGGGTGGAAAAAAAAAATAAGGCTCTTCGTTTTTCCAACTGCTTTTCTGATGTACCCAAAAATGGACCAAAATAGACCAAAAGTACCCTTAAAACGACCAAAGTCACCATTTTCGGCCCTATGTACCCCATTTCGGACCAAAAGTACCCCAAACTGGACCTATTAGCTTTATTGTAATGTTAAACTCCCATAGAGATTCCCCTAAAAGAAAAAAACTTGCGGTCCAATTTTGGGTACATGAATTATTTCGGAGAGGGAATCCATGTTTTAAATTCAAATTAACCGCGCGCCCGGGCAATCCGCGCCTCCCAGGTAATCCGCGCACGCGCGCGCTATCTTCCTACCTAGGTTATTAATCATACAACTTACATAATTTCCACTTATTTCGTACGATAAAACGCGATCGAGATATTCGTTTTAAGAAATACTCGTGAGATTGGTTCAAGTGTCAAGCATATTTAAGTACTACAATGATATTAAAATGAAGTTTAAAAATATTTCCATTCTACTTTAACAACGAATATTCCATGACGTCAAAACACTCTTAAATTCAAATTAACCGCGTCCCCCGGGGTAATCTGCGCACGCGTCGCCTAGGTTATCAATTTTTACATCATTTCAACTTATTCCATACGATAAAACTTGATAAGATATACGTTCAAGTATCTTTCGAGATAAGCGTAGATAAATGAACAAGTTGGCCTGGACACAATATGTTGATATACGAAAAAACAAATCGTCGCGAGAAATATCAGAAATACATTGACTTTTTGACGATTTTACCCCCATTTCATCCCTTAAATCCCGGATTTCGATCCCGAACCCAAACCCGAACCCGGGTTCGGAGCCTCGCCCTTACTTTCCCTCTACTAACGTAAAGGGAGCTAGTTTGTGTGGAAGTTTGTTACGCTAAAATTCAAAGAGATGGTGAGGTTCACGATCTCAATTTCAGGTGTATTATGAGTGAGGAGAGAGTGCCCAAAAACTGTAGGTACGCTATTATACCTAGGATCTGATTTCCTATAGAATAAAATTATCTTTGATCTAGTGAAATAATGGAAATTTCGCCTAGAACCCGCACCACATTCATCACTAAATCTCTGAAATTCAATTTCTGCGCTGCTGATGGTCGTCGTAGATTTCTCCTATGCTAAAAATGTCCATGAATTTTAAGTAAACTAAATGAACGGAACTGACTGTGGCTATTGAAGTGAAACGCTGTCGTTTGAACTTAAAAGGTTTCCCGAGATGCAAGTCACTCTGTTGCAGGGTTTCCTAATAATCATGATTTAAAATTTAATAATGTATTAATAATTTTAATTTTTGTAAAGCCAAAGCTAAAGATTTTATTTTAACTATATTTAATCATTAATTCATGTGTGGGTGTGCTAATAATCAAGGAAGTGATCTGCTCCCCGATTTCCCTTGGGAAATAGTTCTGAAAAAGTGTGAAAATGCTCATGAGGAGTTACAGAATTTTTACCCAGATTCTTGTAATCAATTATTTAAGCCTTTAACATCTCGCTCCCTCAGCCAATAAACTTCAAATATTTACTAAATTCAGTAAATATTCAAAAACGGCAATGAAATTAGTAAATGAAAATATTACCCTCTATAATTTGAATTTATAGACACCAAATAACCTGGAGCTCGGTTAAAAATTACAATTTAAAATGTTTATGCATAGAACCACCATTATTCTCACAAACTTGTACCATAAAATTCCAGATCTTTATTATTTTACATGCACAATTCGTTCTGTGTTTGTCTTAGTAATTTACCCAAAAAATAAGGGGCCCAAAAATTTAACTTTGCACAGGGCCCAAGAAAAGCTAGTTACGGCACTGCAGACGACAACTCAATTAGGCATTTAACTAGCTAGTGGGTTTTAGTTTTCCATGGCTTAAGTCGATACTACGATGCAAAATATTATTTCCGACTTCCACATTTGGCAGGAAAACGAAAGTTGGTAATTTTCGTTATATTTCAAACCAAATATCTGACTGCTATCCTTTTGGGCCGACAAAGTGTTTGTTTTGTCTGGCTGTGCAGTTTCTCCACACAGAAAATGGCGGACATTTGCGCCGCCGAAATATTTTTCTAAACGGATCAGCGGCTTTTTTTATAACTAAAAAAAATCTCCAGAGGAAAAACAAATTATCACGCACAACGAGGCAAAGAGCACGTTTTATTCCTTTTAACTTAACCTGAGGTCCACTAGAAATGTGTGGTCATTCGAGAAATGGCTCTTACAAGGAGACTACCCGAGGTGTTACACACCGATTTTGTTCCAATTTGGGTCAAATTTGATCAAATTGACCAAAATAAATACTTTGTTTTTCAAAAAATCGCTATTTATCTATACATTAATCCAATTTTACACAACTTATAAATTTCCGTCAATTCCTAGGAATTTTAATCGAAACTACTGTTTTTGATCAAAAATTTTAAATTTTATATATTTTTTCAATTTCGAAAAAAAAACATTATTTTAATCAATTTTGAAATATTTTTTTCAGTGTTTGTATTTTTTTAAATATTTCACAGGGGGGGGGGGGGGGATCTTTTAATCGGTCAAAATCACATGCTATTTTCAATGGGAAAATTTCCATTTTATGTTGTTAACAACATTTTTCGTTGCCATGGCAAAACCGTTGCCCATGGAATAAAATCCCTTTAGGATTTTTCAAGTTACATGAAGGTCTACCAATCCCCCGAGTTTAAACCAAATCGGTGTGTAACACCTCGGGTAGTCTCCTTGTTAGTAAGATAGGGTACTGTCACACATATGTAATTGTTTTCATAAAATTGGGATTAAACGCGAATCACAGCGATTACAGTTGTAAACCACAGGAATTAAACATTAAGAACTTAAAACTAGAAGAAATTGAACGCTGGCTAAAAAAAATCTCCATTAGGCCCAACGGATCTGTTTCTCGACGACGCAAAAATCTCCGTTAGGCCCAACGGATCTGTTTCTCGACGACGCAAAAATCTCCGTTAGGCCCAACGGATCTGTTTCTCGACGACCCAAAAATCTCCGTTAGGCCCAACGGATCTGTTTCTCGACGACGCAAAAAATTTCCGTTAGGCCCAACGGATCTGTTTCTCGAAGACGCAAAAATCTCCGTTAGGCCCAACGGATCTGTTTCTCGACGACGCAAAAAATCTCCGTTAGGCCCAACGGATCTGTTTCTCGACGACGCAAAAATCTCCGTTAGGCCCAACGGATCTGTTTCTCGACGACGCAAAAAATTTCCGTTAGGCCCAACGGATCTGTTTCTCGAAGACGCAAAAATCTCCGTTAGGCCCAACGGATCTGTTTCTCGACGACGCAAAAATCTCCGTTAGGCCCAACGGATCTGTTTCTCGACGACGCAAAAATCTCCGTTAGGCCCAACGGATCTGTTTCTCGACGACGCAAAAATCTCCGTTAGGCCCAACGGATCTGTTTCTCGACGACGCAAAAAATTTCCGTTAGGCCCAACGGATCTGTTTCTCGACGACGCAAAAATCTCCGTTAGGCCCAACGGATCTGTTTCTCGACGACGCAAAAATCTCCGTTAGGCCCAACGGATCTGTTTCTCGACGACGCAAAAAATTTCCGTTAGGCCCAACGGATCTGTTTCTCGAAGACGCAAAAATCTCCGTTAGGCCTAACAGAATTCTTTCGCGTCGACACTCTTACCATCGCGAAGTTTTTACCCTTTGGATAAACATCCATTACAAGGACCATCTGAAGAGTATAAATTGGCACATCCATTTTCTATGTAGAAAAACTTCGTAGGGAATCTCTAAATATGTTTTATTGAAGGGTCTATTGGGGACAAACAAGAGTTGGAATTGGAATAAAGTACTTATTTCAAATATCGAACGACTATACGGGAACGCCGACGCGTCTCTAAGGGCAAGCATCCAATAGAAATAAATGTGGATTCGCAACGTTTCCATTTCAGTTACCTGAAAACAAGGACAAACCCTAGTATTTCTTCATTGGAGGCACGTCGATTTCAGAGCGAGCAAAAGAGGGAAAAACGAAAAAGCTTTTAAAACTTCTTGTTGACCCGTCGCCAGCGACACTCTTCGAGATTCATCTCGTATACAGGCTACTTTTCTTTAAACATACAAATCTTCGCCACCTTCAACTATAGGCGCTTTCACGGCTTCCGGGCCAGTCCATCGCGAAGACACGTTAAGAGTCGCTTAAGTTGGGTTCGCTTGTTCCAGGGTGATATATGACTAGCGTGGAATAAATATATAAAAAAGAACCTCCAGAGTTGGAACGAGAATTTAGTTGAAGGCTCGTTCATAAATGAGCCTTCTGATAACCAAGACAGGACACTAAAAGGTTAAACACAAAAAGAATGAAAAATACACCTTACGAAAAATGCGCTAAAATTCGCCAGATGTTTGCCATTAGAGAATACGTTTTTCACACGTAGTTAACAGATTGGGATTTAGATCCAGGTAATAAATTCCTCGCATGGATTCGAATTTCATTTCAGTGAATGACTTATTCAGAATTCTTCATTTCCTTTATTTCACGACATTTTCTTTATTTTCAATTTATTCGGTAATCGTTTTATTTGTAATTATTTCAATATTTTTTAAATTCTGGAATTTTAATCTTATTTTTCAATATTTTACGTTAGAAAATACCCCACCCGAACCAGACTCTGTAAACCCAATAAAATGTACGCCCATCCTTTCTACAAAGACTATACATTTTAGGTTTATAGTTTAGGATATGTTCGAGCAGAGTATATATAAAATATGTACCAAAAATGTAAATGAGGTTAAAAATAAAAATAATTTGAATTTGAATTTGAATTTGAACCGTACCCACCCAACCCGTTGTAAACCTGAAATACCAACCCACATAATAAAACGGCAATTCGAAAAAGAATCCAGATTTCTACAAGCGTTGAGAGGACATTATTCATAATTATAAGCGTAGCATAGCGTTTTAGAAACCTTGGATCTATATTTTGTTTCCAGATTAAATTAAGTTCCAGCCTGGGATACTGCTATAAAATCTTAGTTCCCATTCACCATCATCCTCAAACAATAATTTTTCCAGGGAAAAAAGACAAGTATTTGTTTCCTAACAGATCTCGAGCAGACGCTTGATGACTTGGGCCTAAGGTATTAGCCTAGCTGATTTGTCTTACTAGCGCTTAAAAACCAGTTTAGGTCGGTTTGAATGCCAGTGTTGACCACCAACGATAATTCTTGGTTCACACGTGCGAAATCGCTCCATCCGGGTTCACTTATAGCCAAGGCTTAACGCCATTTCAAATTATGACCCGAGTTTTGAAAATATGAAAATGTATCCCAAAACCATTAGTAAATCATGTTTACTATACATACAGTTATATTATTTGACATTATTTAGAATTTTATTCCCATTATATTTGAAAATACGAGCAATTTTACTTCCCCGCATTGTTGTTTTGAAATCGATTCTAAGCGAACCGACTTGGACGAGTTGCTTTCCGAATCAACACCGTGATGGCAACACGAATCAATTTCTCGGCTGGTTTTGAAAACTAGTTATCTAAAACGAAGCGATTTTAGGGTAAGTGTGAACCTGGCTTTACCTATAGTAAAAGAACTGACAGCCGCTCTGAAAGTGCATCTCGGCTCTATTGTACTAAATTGTAGTGCCTCGATGGCTCAATAGATGCCGTTATCGGAAGTGAGTCCGAGCTAGTGCATTAGGTCTGATTGGTTGTGATTTCCAAAGCATACGTAAGGGGACAAAATAACTGTTTATTTTCAGCTCTCGTATTTAACACATTAGGCGTCTTATAACCGAGGTTTAACGACAAATTTTATTTTGTAAATTATAATAAACATCTTTTCGATTGAACAAAATGAAGGTAAAATACGAAAGCTTTCATAACTACATTATCTGTGTTATCAGAGATTGTAGTAAGGACTAAAGTAACGACTAAAACCAATTTTAGTGAAACCATAAGTCTATAATATTGTTCCATAAGTTTGTCACTTTGGGGAATATTTTACTGAGAGCCAGTAACGGAGTGACGTCATCACAAGAAGAAAATCTCTCCCTAGCGAGGCGCTGTCAAAGGCTACGTGTGACGCGTTAGCGAGCGGACGCAAAATGTCGACGAAGCCCGTAATGCAGTCTGTCTTGGGAAACGCTCTCGGTAAAACTTTTGCTTGTGAAGAATAGGAAGTGTCACACTTATGTAACTATCTTATACACTTATGGTGAAACTGAGAAATCGGCGGGGCTTCTCGTCGAGGGATGAAATTAAAATATTTCGCGCTCTTGCAACGATAGAGGGCGATACTTTACGCCGTTCATTTTGGTGTGATGCGTAAAAGCGTGCAAGAAGATTTCCTTTGAGCCATCACTTGCTTAAAGAGTCGCGTTAGAACCGCGAAATAACCCGATAATGTAAAGTATATCGTTGATAAATATACCCTATATTTACCGTAAGATATCGAGATAACTTCTTTAAAATGAAATCGGAAAACGGATGGAGGAAGATCTACCGTCTATTATATTCTTTTGGGAAATAAAGGAGATATTTTTAAAAGAAATGACATTTTCTAACTATAATGGCTTTAAATATCAAGTTCAAAGGAGCCTTTTCTTTATCTGAAAAAGGCCTGGGCTAACCTGGACAGAGTGACAAAGGATACGATTTTTTCCCCTTCATCATTTGGCCGAGGCTTAGGGAATGCTCCTTGTAAAGGCAGGAAATGTGAAAAATGCCCGTCGTATACTCTAGTCGCGTGAGGAAATGTTCGGTTCTTGCAAGGAGATGCGTTGGCAAATGGAAGGGTGAAAAGGACACGGAGAAAATTCTAAGATTTACGGCGGGTTCGTCTCCGGTTTCTCTGTAGATTATGTTTGGGAAAGCAATTTCTACGTCGGGTCGTATTCGCTCGTGGCCAGAAGGACTCCAACGCTGCAGAGAGAGAGAGAGAGAGAGAGTAAGTTACAATATAATTTTGTCGGAAGAGACTGTCGCGAAGATTCGTAAATAGTGGCCCATTCAGTTATTGGAATATTGGATACGGAATTGAATATTTTATACAAATTACTCTTTGCAAAGCGCGCGTTTCGGGAGTTCAATTTTCCAATGGATTTTTTCTTCATACTCGAAAATAAAAATACGAAATCCAAATGAAGTTTATCCAATCGTACCAGCTTGCTATATATCTATCTATTTGAAATATTTATTTATTTTAGAGGTTTTGCAGAATACTTGTATCGAATTGTTTTTGCGAGAAGATTTGAATGAGCTAGATCGTCTAGAGGGTGTCATAAAAATCAAGTAAAAATATAACTTTAAAGAATGTGAAAATTATCTATTCGAATTAACTTATCTACTTCATTAATATGGTTTGCGACTGCAGTGACTGACTACATTATATACTAAACATTTATCATTTCTGATAGTACACTCTGTTAAATAAGTCTTCGGCCGTTGGGATTTTGGCACTTATTTTCGATTATCTCAAAAACTATGAATGATTGCAAGTTGAAACTAATTTTATTTCTAATATTTTACTAATATCTTTCATACCTATGTCTTGATTCACGTGTAGCATTTCCATATCCGCCGGAAACGCCAAATATCGTTTTTGACAATTTTATAATAATGATGTTACGCGCCTGAAACCTGCATTTGTGGATTCAAAAGGGTCGATTCATATTTAGAAAGTGCCATTGTTATCCGGCTACGTCGAACGGCTGCTAAGATATGGCCTATCGAAAATTCAGATCTCATTCGGAAAATTCTAAAATGCTCGAGGCGACCGAGAAATAATATCTTATTGTTAAGGAAAAAACAACTTTCGTCGTTTCATTGCGGGTAACGCACTAAGCATTTATATATTGATTTAACGAGTTGTTGGAACGCTGTGGTTATATGCCGGATTAATAATATTGATTAATTAGGCATTTTATAATTTTCCGAATGAGACATAGAGATGTGAAACCGACAACCCTCTGGAAACCCTTGTTTTTTAAACTACCTTTCGCGGACGAAGGCGCCACCTGACTAACGTTAGAAAGCGCTTTTACTGATTCGAAACCTCCATGTCATTATTGCCCAGGCCTAAGGTGGGGTGGCGGGGTGGTTAGCACTTTCGCCTCGCAGCAAGAGGAGCCGGGTTCGATCCCAGCTTGTGGCACTGGGTGAAAACTCGGAACAACTCCTTCTGCGTTGAGTTTGCAAGTTCTCTCCCCACTGGTTTAAGGGGTTTTCCCCCGAGTTCTTCGGTTTCCCCTTCCATAAAAACTTGTCTAGGTTAACGGTAATAGTTAGTGTAGGGAGCTGTTGGCTCGATCTCGTGGCATGCAGGGCTTGCCACCACCCTCCTACGCATTGTAACCCGGCCACCTGAATTAAGGGCTTCAAAAGTCGCATGATGACTTAGGCCTAAGGTGGTGCCTTGGGTATTAGCCTAGCTGATTGTTGATCTTTGCGTCTTTCACGAAAATTGTTCTTAAGTGAAAGTTAACGACTTTATTTACCTTTTGGCGTTCATAGTTAGTCTAGACAATTGGTTTCATCATAAGCCTATCATAAAGTCCCCCTAAGTAAAGGTCTAGCATGTTAACAGCATGGTCCTTGCGGGAAGAAAATTAACGTACGACGATAAGACAGTAGCGCCATTTTCGTTTTAAAAATTTCTACATCTAACATATTATCTTACTTGGTAGAGCAGCCACGCTCGAGCTGATAAATTCCACACAAAACGCGTCTAAATCTCAAATTTGAAAAAAGAAATACCTTCAGAAACACAACTCATATTTCTAATATATGTTTAATTTCCAATGAATTATTTTGCCTAGATTAGTGTTAATTTTAACTTTGCAAGCGATAAAATTGTGAATAAACCTTGGCTACGATGCTAAAGTCTGGCGGTGGAAATTTCTCCAGCGCGTGGTTCTAAGTTTAAAAACGTTCGCGCACGCCTTCTGCGCATTGATCATGCAACGCGCGAAATTCATTTGGGGAAATACGTAGTTGAGAACATAACCACTAGGAGGTGCAGATTTTGAATACCTACCTCCTAATAACGGGTATGTGATCGTCAAAAATTTTGCCTAGACCTTGCTTATGATAGGCTTATGGTTACATGAAGTAAAAAATCTTTCGAAATGATCGTTAGAGGAAACTCGCTTCCAATGATACCGACAGGTGTCTCTCACACCAAGATTTTTCTAAAATAATTTAGGTTTCGTTTGACTAGAGTTTAACATCTATAATTTTGATTAATGATAGTTTGATTGACCTAAAACAGGAATCCATAGCTCTACTTGGAATGCTTATCGCGACAGATTTTCGTCTCTATGTGGCTGACGGTTTTCTTGACTTAACTATTTTATATTAAAAAACAAGTACTTGAGAGGGGCATAATCAGCTAGGCTAATACCCAAGGCACCACCTTAGGCCTAGGTCATCAAGCGACATTTAAAACCATTAGTTCAGGTGGCCGGGTTACAATGCGTGGGAGGGTGGTGGCAAGCCCTTTATAACACGCGACCCAACAGCTCCCTACACTCACTATTACCGTTAACCTCAACAAGTTTTTATGGAAGGGTAAACCGAAGAGCTCGAGGGAAACCCCTTAAGCCAGTGGGGAAATAACTTGCAAACTCAGATGGTATTTTTTATCTCGTAGGCGCCAGTCAGAGTGATCTTACCATACGCGATACGGCAGGATAAGCATTCCAAGTAGAGGTGTGGATTCCTGCCTAAAATGAAAAGGAAAACCTATAGAATATGCATAGAAAGGAATAAAAACCGTAGAAGAGATTTCGGTAATGTTACGACTTAAGCCTCGTCTATGGAAATATATATTAACCGGAAGTACTTTAGATCCTAGAGATACGTTTTCAAGCCTTGTCAAATCTTAAATCGCTATTTCTCGTTAAATGAAAATAAGAAAGGAGAGAGCGAATGCAGTCGTAGTGTTTATTAAATAACATCTGAGCGCCAAGTTGGAGACAAGAGAATTACAGCGGCTAAGAGACCAAGCTTTTCTAGTTTGCACACTTTTGGCCCAAATATGAGTAATGAGTGTTAAAAGGCGAAAAGTCGATGTCTCTTTACGGGCAGACGTAGAGCTGGGAGGGAAGTACGGGCTGCGGGAAGTCGCGGCTAGAAGCGAAAGGGGCAAATCGCTGGGGGAGTCGGAAGCAATTTATGACATAAGCTGGATGTCCAAGAAGAAGGATGAAGGGGCTCGACCCTCGCGGTCAATGTTATTAGCTGGCCTACTTACATTCAACCGACGCCCACCCGAGCTAGGGCACCCATGGGGGTTCTACCCCGCCCAATTCTCAACACAGCGCGAGCAAAAGTAAAACAAAGGAGCCCGGAGTGATCGAGACCATTTATAAGAGGCGAAAAATTGCTTAAGATACTTGTTCCACGATTATGGATTAGAAATGTCACTAATTAAATAAATGACGTTTTTAGGTGTTCTTTTTATCAGCGTTAAAAGTTAGTTTATCTTGATAGCGCAAGTACTAATTAAACTTCTAATTTAATAGGATAAGAAAATAGAATATTAAGTATTCGAAGGTATCTTAAGTAACCGATATGAACAGATCTGCTATAATTCAAATGATGAGATTCAGTTAGCGCAACAATAATCTTTCAGATATTAGAATCCAACGGGCAACTGATCAGGTCGTCAGTTTCAGATAACTGAAGATAAACAGTAGGTCAGATCATCAGATTAATCTTTCTAATTCCCCCAACCAGATATCTTATCTTCAATCGCATCTGATTCATTATCGTAAGAAACCGATCTGAGCTTATCTGCTATAATTCACTTCATCAGATTCAGTTAGCTGATTTCTACGTTTATTACAGATATATATATATATATATATATATATATATATATATATATATATATATATATATATATATATATATATATATATATATATATATATATATATATATATATATATATATATATATATATATATATATATATATATATATATATATATATATATATATATAAATTATATTGTAGAAATCAAATTTAATTAAACTGATTGAAATTTCCAAATCTGTTGTTTTACATTGAACTTGGATTAGTTTTGGACTGAAACTACCTGTTTTGCATTTTACCCGTATCAACTGATCTGATAATATCTGAACGTAAATGGAGATAAGCTGATACCTGATCTATCGTACATTTCATCCGTTCTGGTAACGCAACTGTTACCGGAGATTCGCCGCAAATTCCCGCTAGGTGCGCATGTACGTCGAGTCTATTCTCGAATCTATTCTCTATAGCATAGGCCATGGTGATTAAATCACGTAGGCTACGGCCGGTAATGACTGCATCGCAGGCTCGCAGCTTCGTAGGACAGCGTTTCACGTTGCACTAACCATTTGATTTGAGATGGCAACCTAAAATGTTTTTGACCACTTAAAACAACAAATATCCATTTCTTAAAAAAAGGGTGTATTTTCAAACCTGTAAGGGTTTTTTCTTGTCCCATATTTAACACCTTAACAGGTTTATAAAGGATGTTATTCTACACCTTAAAAAGCAGTTTTCCTGCTAGGGTGTTTATTTACACTGTTTGGGGTGCTTATGTCCTCCGTTTTGGTTCCTTTGTTAACAGTTTGTGATATAAAACTATTCCCTTCAGGGTTATTATCTACTCCCTCTTTGGTACAAGACCACTCCTTTTAGGGTTCCAAACGACTCCCTTCAGGGTGTTACACTACCCCCTTCAGGGTTCTACAATACTCCCTTAAGGGTTCTATAATACTCCCTTTAAAGTTTTTAACTACTCCCTTAATGGTTCTATAATACTCCCTTTAAAGTTTTTAACTACTCCCTTTAAAGTTTTTAACTACTCCCTTTAAGGTTCGAGACTACTGCTGCAGTAAGGGTGCTACAATACTCCCTTTAAAGTGTTAAAATACTCCTTTTAGGGTACTAAACTACTGCCTTAAGGGAGCTACACCCTTACGAGGTGTTAAATCACTCAATTTACGGGGTAATATAACACCCTTTATACACCTTTTCAAGTTGTTAATTTGGGACAATAAAAATCCCTTTAGGGCGTTTAAATTAACATTAAACAGTGTTTTTTTACAGATATGACACACTTAATATACCATTAAAACACCCTTTTTTTAACAGTGTACCTACGAGTTTTGTTTTAAATCGGAAAATCACGAAATGGGTAATTTGGACCACATTTAGGTAAATTTCATCAAGTTTGGGTAAATTGGATCATTTTTGGGTAAAAATAAGAAAAAACAAACTTATTTTTGTTTTAAGTGGTGAAAAACCATTTCGGTTTCTATGGCAAATCGAATGGGTAGTGCAACGTCTCCTTTTAGGAAATTTCATATCTCATATAGGTCTACATTACGTCCGACTTTGAACAAAATCGGCAATAAACACCTCGGGTACTCTCCATGTTAGTAAAACCTTTGCGTGTAAAGAATAGGAAGTGTCATACTTATGTAAAAATATAATACGCTTATGTTATTAACTATAGTTTATTTCTTTTCAAGTGATACATATTTGTCAAAGTAAAGTGACATAATGAACAGCTAGTTAAAATATAGCCTTGGGTGTTAGCTTAGCCGATTAGCTGATTATTATTATTATTTATGTCAGTGGCGTATATAGAGCTTATATTAATTACCTACACCCACTTTCTTTATGGTAATATAAATCATATTCCCCGGACCCTGTTTGATGCATTATTGATGTTTCGAAGTAGGCCTAAAACTAAAGTTCGAAAACTATTTGGAGATGAGGTTAAAGAAAAAAGAAATCTCTAAGCCTAGGCCTAAATATTTTTCAAAGTTTCGCGCACCGTTAAAAGGCGAGTAAAGTTTCTTTTTTATCGCGAGGAAAACCGATTGATCCCGAATCTTGATTTTAAACACCGGAAGAAAATGTCAAAGGCCTGTAAAATCCAAAGCTAGGTTAAAAAACGTCAGATTTACGATCAAGCTTTTCCTGCCAGTCAAAAAGGTTTTATCGAATAGCGATAAATAGGCGACATATATTTCGACTCGAATCAACAATCGGTTTCGCGGGGGAAAAAACCTTCCAAATCTCCATCAATCGATGTCGCCACCGTCGATAGGCCTAATCCGAACAAATTTCTAACTGGCCTAAATCTCAGGCACCTAAATATTTGTACTAGTCTATCAGACGCAGGTATGCCTTAACCATAAGGCAGACTAGGCAAAGTGCCTAGGGCCTACGAAAATTTTAAGAGACGTTAGGGCCTACGATTCCATATAATATTGCCTACGAAGGTCCGAAAAGTCGGTAAATTAGAGATTTTTGCCTAAGGCCTACGGAAAGGTTAAAACGGCCCTGAGCAGACGCGTACTTGGGTTTCGCCATTTACCCAAAAAAGAAAGATATTTATAATGCTAAGGCCGTTAGTGGTTTACATACTTTTCGGTATCATTGGGGAGTCATTTTGAAAGTTTTGTTTGCGTTGGCTCGCTTACCATTGTTCTTTTCAATCCAAACGATTTCTAGATTTAAATTTCGATATTGTTTGAATACGCAATTTACTCCCAATTATGAGTCGACGTTTTTACGAGAAGAAAAGTTCACCAGGTTCAATTTTGCTTTAAATTGGTTTCGTTATAGAACTCTCTCTTTAAAAACTGATAAGAAATAATATATACAACACTCTAACCGTCTTCTTTCCAGCTGTTAAAATTTCCTCGCTTAAAAGACCATTGTTGAGCTTTAAAGTAAAATATTTATCAAAAGGAGTATGATATGTTTTCTTGAAGGGCAGAAACTCCGTTGTAAAATATTTTCAGCTTTGAATTTATTGAAGCGAGAGCAAAAGCTGCGCTTATCCGATTTTCGTCCGGTGCCATGGGAACCGAACTAAAGCAAGCACCGCACGCTCGCCTGCAATATTAATTTACATTGTTGGTTTTTGAATATTCCGTTGTGTAGCGCTACTTGTAGTCTTTTTTAAAAGAAAATGGTGGAAATTAGTAAGAAGTGTATAGAGCTCGTGCTGATTATTAGCCTAGCTGATTATTATTATTATTACCCCTCTACCCAGCAGGGAGAGAACTTGAAAACTCAAGGAGATTTAGCGATGTAAAAATATTGTTGTTATTTTTGTATTGGCTTGCTATTGAAATATTATTTATGAGGAGTTTTGGTTTATAGAGAGATCGGCGAGTGTATATATTTGTAGAAAGTGGTTAAGTTTTGAGCGCAATTTTGGTTTTGAAAAAAGGTGAATTTTAAAGGGATAAGTTTTGTTGTGTTGAGTGTTGGGACAAGATTAAAGTTTTTGAGAGTGAAATGTTTTAAACCTATTTATACCCACACCCAAGAAATTATTTTACAGCGAGTTTCCACCCAGTGCAACAAGCTATCATTTATGAGTTATACAGGTAAGGTTACCTACGAACCATATTGGCCATTTCAATAAGCCTAGGTTAAAAACGTTTTCTAAACTTCTATTTTCGGTATTTCCAGTATTTTAGTCAGAGTTCAGTTAACATGACTATCAGAATATAATACTAATGTCCTAATCGTCGTTAAATTAAGATTTACAATGGAAATGGAGGTCGTTGAGAATATAAAAAGTTGGATAACTCAACCTATGATGCTTAGGAAATTATATGCTTTAACCATGATCGTGGGGTGGAGGAGTGGTTAGCACTTTCGCCTCGCAGCAAGAGGAGACGGGTTCGATCCCAGCTTGTGGCACTGGGTGAAAACTCTTAACTACTCCTTCTGCGTTGAGTTTGCAAGTTCTCTCCCCACTGGTTTAAGGGTTTTTTCTCCGAGTTCTTCGGTTTCCCCTTCCATTAAAACTTGTTGAGGTTAATGATAATAGTTAGTGTAGGGAGCTGTTGGCTCGCGTGGCTTGCCACCACCCTCCTACGCATTGTAACCCGGCTTTAAAAGTCACTCGATGACTTAGGCCTAAGGTGGTGCCTAGCTGATTATTTATTATTATTTTAATGGTTTTTATCTGTTAAATCTAGTACAAATATTTAAAAACAAATTGAACTTACCACCAAATTTTATGAATAATTTTCTTTAATAAAATCTTTTTAACAGTAAACTTTCCTGCAATTTTAAAGCCTAGTGTAACACGGCCACCTGAATTAATGGCTTTAAAAGTCGCTAGATGACTTAGGTGCCCTGGGGTTTAGCCTAGCTGATTATATTATTATTGATTATTATTATTATTATTTTTTACAGTTTGATGGCGCTCAAATGTTACCCAAAAGAAATTTTACCCAGAAGACCTTGCTACCGCCTATTCGAGGCTCAACGGAGTCCGCGTCGAGCTTTCCAAGGCAAATATTTCATATTTATGACCTAGTAAGAGATCCCAGTCCATTAATGGCTCATCTTTTAGGATAAGTGGTTTTAAAGTCGTGGTGGAATTACTTATAACAACTTTCGTACGTCAATAGAGATCAGATACTACCTTATTAAAAATTATTTATATCAAAGTGTTTTTAAATTTTTTTGTAAATTTATACAACGGCGAGCTTTTAGACCGTGGTCCTTTTAAAAGCAACAACTTAAATGTTACTTATTAAACGTTTTTATTAGGGATGCACCGATATGAGTACAGTGTGTCCATTGCCTTCTATAATACTAGGCCTAGAAATGGTAGCTACGTCGATTTTTTAAGAGACATTTTCAAACTGACATGATTTTCGCGCTAGATGTCGCTCTTTTGGGGTTTTTTGGTTTGGGGTAAAAAAGGTTAAACGGCTGCGACCAATCAGCAGTCTCCTATCACTGGTGGCTTCAAAACATTAAATGCCTAAAAAAGTCAGGTATTTATCCATTTATTATTTTAAACTTAATACATATGATTTTGGTTAGTGATATATTGAAACCCATTTCAAGCTTATGATACATAAATATAATTTTTCTCCGATTCAATAATTACCAATAATCATTTAAAGAAAGTTTTATACACAAGCCTCAGTAGCGGCGCTAAGGGTGGGCTGAAGTGGGCTTTAGCCCCCCTGCATTTCTGAGAGGGGCCACATATTTATATTAAAAGGGCCACATATTCATAATTAAGATTCCACATATTTTAATTTATGAATTTTCATTATCTCTAGAAATTTGTTTTATTGCGAAGAAACGTTTTTCTGGAAAAAATCTTTCAAAATCAATTATTTTACTCAAAAAGTTAGTAGACCATAAACATATAGATTCGGGAGGAAGGTAGCGGTAATTGAGAGAAAGTTGAAAAGAAAGGGGCTTATGGGAATTTAGGGAAATATCCCAGGAATGCACGTGTCCCCTCAAGGTCAGATACAAGGTCAGTAGGGGGTCCAGAAAACGCGACGAGAGCCGCAACAATAAAACGACCTTGCTCTTCTCGCTTCCTGGAAAATTTTGGGTTTTTTCGATTTTACCACTTTTTCGAAATATGGTCAATACAAGGTTCCCGCTAAGGGCCACAAAATTCTTAGGGGCCACAAAATAATTAGCCCACCTGTGAAAAAACCTTAGCGGCGCTACTGACAAGCCTTGGTCATAACAAACGTTTTTAAGATTTCGGACTTCGTAAGAGAAGCCATGCCATACGTTTACAAACATGGATCATTAAAGATCTTCTTATACATAATTCAGCCTTATTTTACAAAATCCTTAAAGTGCAACTGTGATAATTACATAAAATTATCTGAAATCCTTCTAACTAAATTTGTTAGACTTTTATTAGATAACTATGCCAAAGATCTAACTGATTTAAAACAACGGGTAAAGAAATTGAACACTAAACCAATTTCACGCAAACATGTCAAAATGTCATATTACATTGTATTTTTTTAATGGATTAAAAAACGTGTAGAAGATCCAAGCTTATTTTTAAATAATTTTTTTTACTTAATCTATATCATTATTTGTTAAGAGAAATTAAAGTCCTATAAATTGAATGTTGACATTATTAAAGTGTATTTTCGCTATTAATATTTAAATTTTTCGCGTACGTTTGAATCTCCCCCACTTTCCCTACCCAAAAAAGCGAACTCTATCGGATATTTCAAAATCGTTACCACCACCCCCTTTTTTTTCTTACTTCTAGGCCTAGTATTATAGAAGGCAGTGGTGTGTCAGTAAGATAAATTTTACAATGATACCTTGTTTAACGGAAATGACGTAAGTTTTCCAGTGACGAAATTTACGTCACTTTATTCGGGTACGAAATTGGCGGGAACATTACAAAGACCACATAGGGTACTAGATCGGAATTCGCGAGTCCGTGTAGAACAAGCTCTCATTGATGAATTTCTATGGGAAAGGCTCTTATTGGCACACTTTGGGTAATTATGCCACTTATGGTACAGCCGATATATCGGCTATTCGTGGCCGATATACATATATGGGACAATATATCGGCCGATATTAACAAAGTTATCTATCATAACATTAGTGTATATGATCAAATCGTTGTAAAAAACGGTTCAGTGCACTGTCATACCATTTTATTCCAATTTTCCGTGAAAAAACGTTTGCAAGAGCATATCCGAATATATTTCTTTTTATTTTACGTTATACGTATTTTCTACCACAAATCGAATATCGTTGTTTTTTATTTGTTCATACTCGTAACCCCCTGTCTAAAAAAGGTATGATCTAGCTTCTGAAGTCTGGTGTACGTGGCGCGGCCAATCAAATAAAATATTATCAATAGTTAATCGAGAATTTTCTTATTTTTAAATGTTTTTCTGGAAGTATTTTTATAATACCGGTATCGGTCAATATCGGCTTTGCTTAAGCCGATATTGGCCGATACCGATATTAGAAAAATAAGCCGATATATCGGTGCATCCCTAGTTTTTATCCAGTAATGGCAATACCCCGGGGTTCAGGGAGAAGACTACAAAACAGCAACTACTTTGTTATCAACCTCAAACATTTTAATCTTGGCATAGTGATGGGCATTTTTACAAAATATCTTCTCAGGATCTTCTCACTGATAGTTCATCTCTTTTCTCGCTCAATTTTGAAGTGAAGTGTGCGCTCTCTCATTCGCTCAATTTCTAAAAATAATAGATTATTATTACCGCAATTATTTGAAATGAGGCGCTCATTCTGACTCCAAACACTTCCTCCTCCTGCAAAATGAGTTTAGCTTGCCTATCAGTGCTTTGGCAGAAGATTTTAATTGGAATTATAGATAATTCGTAAAAGAAACGAAGAGAAAATTGCATAACGCAACATCTGGCTCGGGATAAAACCAAATTTGACGCGCACCCGAGAAACCTAACAAAAGCACGATTCGGTATCCAAGAGAATAAAAAATGGCGTGACGTGCTGTCTATATGCAAGAAAAACTGTCAAACTTGGGGGAAAATTCAAAGTAGACGCAGTAGCGTCGTGGGGATATCCAGAGAGAGAATGCAGTAAGTTCACTCGGCAACATATTGCCGGACCTTTCACTAAAGTGACGAGGAAAGAAACGAGAGATAAAAGATGTGTAAATATAAGAACTTTGTTTAAAGGAATTTAAGCCTCCAATTTTTCTCCCCTACTTTCAACTGTATGGTGTCTTTATCTTCTCGCCGGCTTCTTTACTTATTTACCAGGTAAAATTTAGACTTATATGCAATAATATCAGAAGAATTTGGTGGGTCGCGTTCAGTTTCAACGCCATTTTTTTAATGGCTAGACTCTTAAAATAACGCCAGCAAAAAGTACTAGCATTTTTTACAGTTTCTTGGAGTTTTATATTTATATTTTTATTATTATTTAAGGAGGTTTCCTTACGTTACTGCGAAATAAAATGGAATAAATCAGATTTATACATCCTTACACAGAACCTTTTGGCATTTCACATAAACTTTCTTTATGGAAAGCAACTTAAAAGTGTTTATTGTGTTCTACGAAAATCTTTAGTGTCAGTATATTCATAAACCTCATTCTACAAAATACATAGTGATATTAATAATAATCAGCTAAACTAATATCCAGGGCACCGTCGGCACCGTATTAGCCCCAAGTTACCTGGCGATTTTAAGGCTTTTAAATCAGGTGCGTAGGATGCAGGGTCGTGCAACGAATTTTTTCGTTAACTTTAAAAAAAAAACCTATTTCTATTAGAAAATTATCAATAGTTCTTTCTATAAATGTTTTACGCTTACCCAACTTGTTAAAAGTAGAAGTATAACATGTTGCTCTTACGTCACAAGACTGGGCTTTGGTGGAATTATCTTAGCACGCGCGATTTGCACGAGCGTTAGAAAATAGGAAGCTCCTCGTGATTCGAGCGCGCGCTCGTAGTGTTGGAGAAGGTAAATATAGTGACGTAAGAGTTACATTAAAACAAGAAGGCCATGTTACTTTATAGAAAGAACTATTGTTATAGTCTTGCTTCTTTCTCACGAGCCGTTATAGGTAGAGGCTTGCGCCGCCGCTAAACGCCGCCACCAAGGCTTATCCACATTTATATTACCTTTAAATTTAAATGTTACTTGGTTTATGTCCCCCCCCCCCCCTTTTCCTTCTTCCCCAGTTGACCCTAGTTGTCCGTTAGTTCCTAACTCCGCCGCCAGAGCGCACATTTAACAATCGCCCGAAGCAAATATTCGGGAACGGGGCGTCCCTGTGCGAAGTACATTAATTAGTCCATGGAAGGACTAGTACGAGTTGGTATTTGCCCTTGCCCTTCTGGTCGCGTGTTTTTTAAACTGTCGCTACAAAAAATAGCTCTAAAATTTATACAAACGCCGGCGTACGCCGCCGACGCCGGTCATTTTGGCCACGCCGAAAACGCCGCCGCCGGTATATTTTGGGTCAAATGCCGCCGCCGACCCATATCAGATCGGCGCAGGCTTCTAGTTATAGGCTTAAGGGATATTGTTGTGCCAAGCAGGGGCGGATTAACACTGACGGCGCCCCTAGGCACATAAAATTTTATCGCCCCAAATCCAAACTAGCTGTTGATTTGGGCCTTAGACACCAGCACACACACACAATAACTGATTAATCAGGGCGAGATATGTGTAACGGCCACGCCAACGGGGGGATACGTGGAGACAGGGGTGGGGACACCCTTGGCGGAAGTATTCCGACCACCCGTTAGGGGATTGGTGGTCATCCTCACACGGCCATCCACAAACTCTGCCTCCCGGACGCCTGGGATTACAGGAGTGAGCCACTACTCCCGGCTACTAGTTTGAATTCCCTTCAACGGAGAACCTTAACCTTGGATCGGACCATTATCGTATTTTTTAGCGTTTGGATAATTGTGCAACAAGATTACTGTCCGTCCAATGTGACGATATTTCAGCGATATTTTTAATAAATTCGCCGAAGAATGATTAAATGTGACCTGTTTTACAGTTTCTTCGTTTTACTACATTAGTCTGTCTAATTTTGAACAAAACGTTTGAGAAAATGGAAAAACGATATCAGAATATTGGCGCCCCTAGAAAAGTGGCGCCCTAGGCACGTGCCTACTGTGCCTAATGATTAATACGCCCCTGGTGCCAAGAGGTTCCATATTCGGCGTTGTAATTAGTCTTTCAAGTTTTACCACATATTACTCTATATCCAAAAATACCTGGCAAGGGTCGTAAATCTTTAAATTGAGCTTTTGTCGTTTTCCGTTGAATTGTGTTTCTTTTTTTGAAGGTCAAATTATTTTTGTGGTCGCGACTTCCCTACCCCAACCCTTCCCATGAGGGGGAGAGGAGATATGCCGTCTTATAGAAGATTCCGACCATAAGGATCCTACATTCTATTTATTGCGTGAACTATCTGCGTCACGTTGACCACTTCGTTTCTCAACTGCCCATAGTAACCTTGAACATTCTTGGAAATGTCAGTTGCTGAATATGATGTTTGATTGGCCGATACCCATTGTAAACAGCCTATTCTTTTAAAAAGAGGTAGTGACCAAGATGTTGGGGTCACGTGGTCGTCGTGTTAGAAACCCGGTGTCAGGATGGAGGAAGAGGGGAGAACGATAGAAGACTCGAGGACGCCAGAACTTAACGGAGAGTTCCTAACAACTTCTGGAGGTGGCGCTGGTTCGGTTTCCACTATGTCTAGTGATACGGAATGTCGCAGTCCGGAGTTCGTTGTATCTCGTGTGGTTCTTCTTGCGCGGGCTGAGGACCCAATTAACATGGTGATGTATCCAGAGATACTGACAATGTAGAGATATGAAACTCCCTATACATCGTTGCGACCCCGGTTATTTTCGTTGACGCCGGCGCCATCTATCGGCCGGAAGAAAGCTTTTTCTTCACGTGTTTATTTGTCGACTAGTTGGTTTACGTTTTGAATGAAATCCAAGGCAGGTTTAATAAAGAAATACGATGGTTTAGAGGATTTTAAATATAATTTATTAAGATAATATAAAAAGTAAGTTTTTATTTAATTATATTTAAAGGGGAACGGTTAAGCTTTAACTAGTTAGATAGCAATATAGCCCATTAAAAACTAAAATTCATGGCGAAAACCGCATCAAAAATATTGAGTGGTTAATTTTTAATAAAATAAAGAAAATTCGGGAAATCGAAAAGTGCGCGTCCGCCGCGACACCTGGTGAGAAGTCGGTGAGACAGAAAAACAACGTAAAAGCGCGCGCTGCTGAAGACGCAAAAATTTGTTTTGTACGCGCGGCGCGTTCCAGTTATAAGAGACTTAAGCCTAAATTGCGCGATTTTAAAAGTTTGGATAGTTCGCAAATCGCTCATACGGGGTAAGGGGCGCTGGCGGCAGCCCCTAAGATGGCGGCGAAAATTCAAACCCAAACACCTGGCGTTATTTTTCGTTTCAACTTTTTGGGCGAAAATCTATTTTTTCAAGACAAAAAAAGGTCTTGTTAATCTTTTGATACGGAAATAGGGCGATATTTTGAAAAGCTTGGCCGTTCCCCTTTAATAATTTTTTTTGTAAAGTTCATATATTATACCTAACTATTTTTTCTTATTTTAGGCCTTTGTTACTTGAACCTTTACGTTTGAGCAACTAGCTAAATTATCATTCGGTTTGGAAATATGTTTCATTTAAATTAACTTATAAATAAACAATACTTAAAACTCAATTTTTTATTTGTTGGCCTAAATTCATTTGAAAATATTGTTGTAATAGCGTTTGATGACAGCGAGGGTCAAGGTTCGTAGAGAAAAATACACTACAGTCTATTTTTTGTTTTACTATTCATAAAACAAGAATCCTCAAAATGTACGGCGCATATTTAATTGTAATTCAAATAAAGATAGCTTCTTCTGACACTATCAGCCATTTCTCAGAGCTAATTTTATTGAAAAACCACATATTAAAGGTAGGCCTAAAAAAAGCTATTAATTAATTTTCCCCACCGTTCTTTCTCTTTTGGAAACTTAAACAAGGAGATCCTTGGCTTTTCTTTAGAACTATTACGTAATTTTGCAGAACAATTACTTCCAGGCATATTTCTTTATTGCTACAAACACTCAAGATAATAATTTCTAAGACAAAACGCGTAGATAAATTTTTGCGTCTGAAAACCGCTGTTTGTGATTTCGAAAAATGCGCTTTCTTCCGGCCGTTAGACGTCGCTCCGCTCAGGATTTTTTTAAAATTCCGGGGGTCGCTTTTCAGCCGGAGTTTCTAAAGTCCGGATATTTTAAAACTTGCAATAAATAGTCAATTTTGATTCAGTGTTGGAGTAGCCAGCTAGAGGGTCGTTATAAAATTATAAATTGAGAATATTAATTTATAAGATTAAAACTGAATTTAGTGCTTAAAGGGGAACGACCAAGCTTTTCCAAATATGGCCTTATTTCCGTATCAAAAGATTATCAAGACGTTCAATATACTAACACGTACCTTTTTTGTCTTGAAAAAATAGTTTTTGGCCCAAAAAGTTTAAACGAAAAATAACGCCAGGTGTTTGGGTTTAAATTTTCACCGCCATCTTAGGGGCTGCCGCCAGCGCCCCTAACCCCGTATGAGCGATTTGCGAACTATCCTACCTTTTAAAATCGCACAATTTAGGCTTAGGTCTCTTATAACTGGAACGCGCCGCGCGTGCAAAACAAATTTTTCGCGTCTTCAGCAGCGCGCGCTTTTAGGTTGTTTTTCTGACTCACCGACTTCTCACCAGGTGTCGCGGCGGACGCGCGCTTTTCAATTTCCCGAAATTTCTTTATTTTATTAAAAATTAACTTCTCAATATATTTTGATGCGGGTTTCGCCATAAATTTTAGTTTTTAATGGGCTATAGGGCTATCTAACTGGTTAAAGCTTGACCGTTCCCCTTTAATGTGAATAAGAGTAATACTGCTTATAAAAACACTCATGTTGGTGAAACATTAAATGGAAATCTGGTGAAGGTATGTATGTTTTACGTGTTTACATTTCCAAAATTATCCAACTATATAGCGCACTTGGGCTACTAAACACTGTTGGAATAGCAAAAACAGTTTTAAATGCCATTAAAAGTAAAATCATGTTTTTTTTATAATTATTAACTTTATTTTCCAGAAATTCCTAATACATTTTTTTTTAGTGTTTGCTGTGACACATACTGGGAATTTCACATTAAGCTAACCTGATTATACCCTCATAATCATAATCAACAACAGGTGTGGCAGAGTAAGAAATATACTTAAAGATATAAAAATGTAATTTTTATGCGTAACCCTGGAAATAAAAATGTGATTTTTATGCGTAACCCTGGAAATGAAAATGAAATTTTTATGCGTAACGCTGGAAATGAAAATGTAAATTTTTTGTAACTCTGGAAAAAGTAAACGTTCAACTGTTTTTACTTCTAGTATGTCTGACCAATTCCCAAAAATAGGATGTAGCTGCTTCAAACCTCAAAAGTCTAGTTTAGATCAAGTCTCCTAAAAGTCGCGTAAAATACATCTAAAATTCAAAAATTAAAACGCCAAATTTAGTCTAGCATCTAGATGTTTCATAGCACTTTTTAAGAAACCTCAAAATGTGTAAATTATATTCTGAAATTGTAATTTTTGAAGTGATCAACGAATGCCACATTTTCCCACCAGGATTAGTTCGTAGTTTCTTTAAAATACACTGTATTTATAACCTAAGATATTCTTGGTGTTATTTAGTTTACCGAAGTCCGATTCAAACTAATAACTTTTAAGAATCCACCATCTAAATTCGCGGGTTTATTATAGGCTTACTTCTTCACAATGTCGTCGCAGGCAACGATTACTTACAGCGATATTTTTTATGATAGATTTATACCAAGTTATTTTTTCCGTTTCATTTTCGGAGTTGCCAGAAAGCAATAAAATATATTTTTTTATTCCGATAGAGATGGTTGGTTATTTTTATATTATTATATAGGAACTAGGATCTGGTTCTTAAAGCATTTACCGGTATACGAGGGACACTTTCGAAGACAGTTCCAAAGCGCCAATAAAAAAGGGTGGTAAACCTACTATATAATCAGTCAATTCGACTGAGGTTTATTGGATTTATTTTTGGGACAATCTTCCCCAACTGGATTCCTACTTTTTATTTAGAAAAAGGAGCCCCTCTGACATTCTGAATTGAAGTTTCGGACTTTAATTTAAAGGACTTATTGCCTGGCACACCGCGAAAGTGATTTTGAAATAAAAAAAACTAAAGTTTGTCGAAGATAGAAATATCTTTATATAGCTGTCTATTTGGAATTTTATTTCATTTAAAGTATTCCGGCTTTTTACGATAGCTTGATTTTCTACAAAGGATAAGATACTTTCAGAGATAGATTTTTAAATATGCCACGACTTACCAGATCGCGTATACAGTCTGAAATGTAGACATTTTAAATTATATAAATTAAATTAATTAACAAGCATCATCTAGACGAGGGGCCGATCACTATTATGATAAAATGGAGTAAATCCTGATGACATTGACTAAATAATTAAATGGATTAAATCATGATTAAATTGACTAAATAATTAAATGGATTAAATAATGATGACATTGACTAAATAATTAAATGGATTAAATCATGATTAAATTGACTAAATAATTAAATGGATTAAATCATGATGACATTGACTAAATAATTAAATGGATTAAATCATGATTAAATTGACTAAATAATTAAATGGATTAAATCATGATGACATTGACTAAATAATTAAATGGATTAAATCATGATTAAATTGACTAAATAATTAAATGGATTAAATCATGATTAAATTGACTAAATAATTAAATTGATCAAATCATGTTTCAATTGATTAAATCATGTTTAAATGGATTAAATGATGTTTAAATTGATTAAATCATGTTTAAATTGATTAAATCATGTTTAAATGGATTTAATGATGTTTAAATGGATTTAATCATGATTAAATGGATTAAATCCTGATTAAATTGAGTTAATCATGATTAAATTGACTAAAAAATGAAATGGAGTTAATCATGATTAAATTGACTAAATAATGAAATGGAGTTAATCATGATTAAATTGACTAAATAATGAAATGGAGTTAATCGTGATTAAATTGACTAAATAATGAAATGGAGTTAATCCTGATTAAATTGACTAAATAATGAAATGGAGTTTATCGTGATTAAATTGACTAAATAATGAAATGGAGTTAATCCTGATTAAATTGACTAAATAATGAAATGGAGTTAATCCTGATTAAATTGACCAAATAATGAAATGGATTAAAAAATGTTTACATGGGTTAAATCATGATTAAATGATTAAATGGATTTAATCATGATTCAATATATTAAATCATGACTGTATGTGTTAAATCACGATTGAATGGGATAAATCATAATTAAATGGACTAAATAATTAATAATCAGCTAGGCCAATTAAATAGATAAAATCATAATAAAATGGATTAAATAATTATAAAAGACTAAACAATTAAATAGATTAATTCGTAATTAAATGGATGAAATAAGGATTAAATTTATTAAATCATAATTAAATGGATGAAATAAGGATTAAATGGATGAAATAAGGAATAAATGGATTAAATCATAATTAAATGGATGAAATAAGGATTAAATGGATGAAATAAGGATTAAATGTATTAAATCATAATTAAATGGATGAAATAAGGATTAAATGGATGAAATAAGGATTAAATGGATTAAATCATAATTAAATGGATAAAATTATGTATAAAGAACTAAATCACGTATAATGGACTAAATCATGATTAAATGGGTTAAATCACGATTAAATGGTTTAAATCGTGATTAAATGAGTTATATCATGAGAGAATGAATGAAATCATGATAAAATGAATTAAATCACGATATAATAAATTAAATCACGATGGAATGAATTAAATAATGTTTGATTGAATAAAATCATGATCAACTTCATAAAATCATGATCAACTGGATTACATCATGATCAACTGGATTAAATCATGATCAACTGGATTAAATCATGATTAAAAGGCTTAAATCGTAATTAATTATATTAAATCACGAATAGCTGTATTAAATAATGATTAACTGGATTAAAACATGAATAGTTGTATTAAATCATGAATAGTTGTATTAAATCATGAATAGTTGTATTAAATCATGAATAGTTGAATTAAATCATGAATAGTTGTATTAAATCATGAATAGCTGTATTAAATAATGATTAACTGGATTAAAACATGAATAGTTGTATTAAATCATGAATAGTTGTATTAAATCATGAATAGTTGTATTAAATCATGAATAGTTGTATTCAATTATGAACAGTTGTATTAAATCATGAATAGTTGTATTAAATCATGAATAGTTGTATTAAATCATGAATAGTTGTATTAAATCATGAATAGTTGTATTAAATCATGAATAGTTGTATTAAATCATGAATAGTTGTATTAAATCATGAATAGTTGTATTAAATCATGAATAGTTGTATTAAATCATGAATAGTTGTATTAAATCATGAATAGTTGTATTAAATCATGAATAGTTGTATTAAATCATAAATAGTTGTATTAAATCATGAATAGTTGTACTAAAACATGAATAGTTGTATTAAATCATGAATAGTTGTATTAAATATAGTTGTATTAAATCATAAATAGTTGTATTGAATCATGATTAACTGGATTAAAACATGAATAGTTGTATTAAATCATGATTAACTGGATTAAAACATGAATAGTTGTATTAAAACATGAATAGTTGTATTAAAACATGAATAGTTGTATTAAAACATGAATAGTTGTATTAAAACATGAATAGTTGTATTAAAACATGAATAGTTGTATTAAATCATGAATAGTTGTATTAAATCATGAATAGTTGTATTAAATCATAAATAGTTGTATTAAATCATGAATAGTTGTACTAAAACATGAATAGTTGTATTAAATCATGAATAGTTGTATTAAATATAGTTGTATTAAATCATAAATAGTTGTATTGAATCATGATTAACTGGATTAAAACATGAATAGTTGTATTAAATCATGATTAACTGGATTAAAACATGAATAGTTGTATTAAAACATGAATAGTTGTATTAAAACATGAATAGTTGTATTAAATCATGAATAGTTGTATTAAATCATGAATAGTTGTATTAAATCATGAATAGTTGTATTAAATCATGAATAGTTGTATTAAATCATGAATAGTTGTATTAAATCATGAATAGTTGTATTAAATCATGAATAGTTGTATTAAATCATGAATAGTTGTATTAAATCATGAATAGTTGTATTAAATCATAAATAGTTGTATTAAATCATGAATAGTTGTACTAAAACATGAATAGTTGTATTAAATCATGAATAGTTGTATTAAATATAGTTGTATTAAATCATAAATAGTTGTATTGAATCATGATTAACTGGATTAAAACATGAATAGTTGTATTAAATCATGATTAACTGGATTAAAACATGAATAGTTGTATTAAAACATGAATAGTTGTATTAAAACATGAATAGTTGTATTAAAACATGAATAGTTGTATTAAAACATGAATAGTTGTATTAAAACATGAATAGTTGTATTAAAACATGAATAGTTGTATTAAAACATGAATAGTTGTATTAAAACATGAATAGTTGTATTAAAACATGAATAGTTGTATTAAAACATGAATAGTTGTATTAAAACATGAATAGTTGTATTAAAACATGAATAGTTGTATTAAAACATGAATAGTTGTATTAAAACATGAATAGTTGTATTAAAACATGAATAGTTGTATTAAAACATGAATAGTTGTATTAAAACATGAATAGTTGTATTAAAACATGAATAGTTGTATTAAATATCGTTGTATTAAATCATAAATAGTTGTATTGAATCATGATTAATTGTACTAAATCATGATTAATTGTACTAAATCATGATTAATTGTACTAAATCTTGATTAAATGGATTAAATCATGATTACTTGTATTATTCATGATTAACTGGACTAAATCATGATTAACTGGATTAAATCATGATTAACTGGATTAAATCATGATTAATTGAAATAAATCATGATTAACTGAATTAAATGGACTCAATCGTAATTAATGAATTTAATCGTGAAAAATTGATTCAATCATGATAAAATAAATTAAATCATGTATAGTTGAAATAAATCATGAATAGATGTAATAAATCATGATTAACTGGTTTAAATCATGAATAGTTGTATTAAATCATGAATAGTTGTATTAAATCATAAATAGTTGTATTAAATCATGATTAACTGGATTAAAACATGAATAGTTGTACTAAAACATGAATAGTTGTATTAAATCATGAATAGTTGTATTAAATATAGTTGTATTAAATCATAAATAGTTGTATAAATCATGATTAACTGGATTAAAACATGAATAGTTGTATTAAATCATGATTAACTGGATTAAACCATGAATAGTTGCATTAAAACATGAATAGTTGTATTAAAACATGAATAGTTGTATTAAAACATGAATAGTTGTATTAAAACATGAATAGTTGTATTAAATCATAAATAGTTGTATTAAATCATAAATAGTTGTATTAAATCATAAATAGTTGTATTAAATCATGATTAATTGTACTAAATCATGATTAATTGTACTAAATCATGATTAATTGTACTAAATCTTGATTAATTGTACTAAATCTTGATTAAATGGATTAAATCATGATTAATTGTATTATTCTTGATTAACTGGACTAAATCATGATTAACTGGATTAAATCATGATTAACTGGATTAAATCATGATTAATTGAAATAAATCATGATTAACTGAATTAAATGGACTCAATCGTAATTAATGAATTTAATCGTGAAAAATTTATTCAATCATGATAAAATAAATCAAATCATGTATAGTTGAAATAAATCATGAATAGATGTAATAAATCATGATTAACTGGTTTAAATCATGCATAGTTGTATTAAATCATGATTAACTGGATAATATTTTTTTTGTGGATTAAATCATTATTAAATTTATTAAATAATGATTTAATAGACTAAATCATGATTGAATCGTAATTAATGAATTTAATCGTGATTAAATGAATTAAATGGACTCAATCGTAATTAATGAATTTAATCGTGATTAAATGAATTAAATGGACTCAATCGTAATTAATGAATTTAATCGTGATTAAATGAAATAAATCACAATTAATTAATTTAATCGGGATTAAATGGATTAAATGGACTCAATCATAATTAATTAATTTAATCGTGATTAAATGGAATCAATCGTTATTAATGGATTTAATCGTGATTAATTGGATTTAATGGACTCAATCGTAATTAATGAATTTAATCGTGATTAAATGGATTAAATCACGATATAATTTATGAAATCATGGTTAACTGGATTAAATCACGATAGAATTAATGAAATCATGGTTAACTGGATTAAATCACGATAGAATTAATGAAATCATGGTTAACTGTATTAAATCACGATAAAATTTATGAAATCATGGTTAACTGGATTAAATGGACTCAATCGCAATTAATCGATTTAGTCGTTAAATGGATTAAATCATGATCAATTGTATTAAATTATGATTAAATGATTAAATCATGATCAATTGTATTAAATTATGATTAAATGATTAAATCATGATCAATTGTATTAAATTATGATTAAATGATTAAATCATGATCAATTGCATTAAATTATGATTAAATGATTAAATAATGATTTGAATTATAAAATTTAAATTTGTATGATTAAATGGTGATTGAAATGATTTAATCGTATTTAAAATGATTAAATCAAGATTGAAAAGTTAAAATCGAGATTAGAATGATCAAATCTAGTTTGAAATGATGAAATGGTGAATGAAATGATCAAATGTAGTTTGGAATGATCAAATGTAGTTTGGAATGATCAAATGTAGTTTTTAATGATCAAATGTAGTTTGGAATGATCATATGTAGTTTGGAATTATCAAATGTAGTTTGGAATGATCAAATGTAGTTTGGAATGATCAAATGTAATTTGGAATGATCAAATGTAGTTTGGAATGATCAAATGTAGTTTGGAATGATCAAATGTAGTTTGGAATGATCAAATGTAGTTTGGAATGATAAAATTGTTATTCAATTCTTAATCTATTAACTCGTGCTTATGTCTATTCCCATTGCTTCTCTTATAGTACTGATCTACGAGAGTATATTTAAAGATATGAAACATTGGTTTTACTATTATACAGCGAAAACCCTAAAGAAAAAGCAATTCAATTCGAAAAAGAGCATTTACTATATGGGAGGGACAAAATAAACAGCAAACACTGATAAAATAAATATAACTCTATTTTAAAATGCGAAAACCAAACTGATAAAAAGAAAGGTTCCAAGGCTTAGCTACAGAAGATGGAAAAATTTGTTTCACCGAAATTAGTTTCGCTCCTCCTTACAAAGAATAGCGAACTCTGTTTTTGCGCTGGCTAACAAGCAAATTACACCAGAGCCAACTTCAGGAAAAAAGAATGGAGTCAAGAGGAGATCAAGGGAATACGCTTCATTTAGCTCCAAACTGTTTTCAACTTATTTTGCTCTTCTCCGGGAGTAAAAAGAAATAAAAAGTTAACATCTTAGTTCTGGAGAGGGTGCGTAACAAAAAAGGGTCTCCGTAGCTCGTTTTTCCTTACATTAGGCCTAACTGAGTTCCTTTTTCCGCTAAAAAACGCGAAAAAGAAAGAACGCGAAAAATACCAAGGCTTAATGGTAGATCTTATTGCGTCGTTTTCTTTCAAGGCGAAAAAGCAAACGTTAAATGACAATCCCGGATATTTTCCCGCTAATGAAGTTAACAGCAGACGACGTTTGTTGACGGGGCGAAAGGAATCCAATTATACATAAACTACAGACACTGGCAACGAGACCCTCAAGTAACGGAAATGCTCAATAAAAAGTGTACCGTTCATTTCTTACATTTATCGACTCACAAACTAATTTATATTTAAGTTATTAAGCTTTTTTTCTTAACTAAAACGAATCTCTACGTGTAATTAATTAAAATTATTTCTCAAATTTATTTATTAAAAGATCTTTTACCGAAAATAAATAGATTAAGAGATGAGATTGATATAATGTTTGTTAGAGGTAATTTCTACTGGACCGAGAATATGTGGGAAGAACCCTGTTTGCTTTGTGATTCCCCGAAGAAAAGCCACGCCCCTCAGCCTTTCCTAGTATAACCCTCCCACTTTCCACTGTCGGGGAATATCGTCCGGATTACATGAAAACAGAGTCACCTATTCTCTGTTAAGCCAAATAGGGAATTGGCAGCACGACGTCACGCCGTACCTTTGGCTATGACTGCCATGTTGGTAATCGTTTTTCTCCAATTGGAAAAAGCATGGGTGACGTATTACTATATACGTCATGCTACCAAGTATCTATACATTCTTGCCTAAGTTTAATCGGAATATACTAAACTGAGCGTATAAGCGAGTTTCAATATCTAACACATGCGCAGTTCGAGGAAAAAGCAGACGAGTATGGTAGTTTGACCTTGGACGAATAATTACTGGACTTGAAACCTAAGCAAAATCCCCGGTTCCACAATTTGCATCGCCTGTCAGCGCTCCTACCGAGAAAATCGCGAAATATTGATATACAAATACAAAACACGTCAGATGACCCGCATTCCGTCGTCTGCTACGCTGTTTTTAATAGAATAGGAATTTGGAATTTTAATAGGCTTTAGATTATTCAGTAATAATTGTATTGGAATAAAAATGAAAAGGTAATGATCTAATTACTTTAAATAGGTAGGACGCTTAAATGTTTTGGCGTAAATAGTTGGAGTGAAGGTTTACATAGATTATAAATTTAAAAATGCCAAGTTAAAATGCAAATAAATGTGTAAGCTTTAACGACAGTGACGAGCTAAGAACTCTAGGCCTAACGGCGTCCGCTAATATTGGGCACGTGTTTAGTATTTGGATAGAAATCTTTCCAATACTTGACACTACGGCGCTACAAGCGGCGCTGCCGTAAAAGCACCAAGCGCGCCATTTGGTTTCGAGTCCAGTAATTATTCGTCCAACGTTTGACTTCATAACTTATGACGCCAGTTTAAGCCACGCTACAAGGATTTAAAAATCGCGTGATGACTTAGGCCGGTGTTGGTGCCTTGGGGATTAGATTAACTGATTATTAGCCTAGCTGGTTAGATTTTTTCCTTTGTTGCGTAAAGTACCATACTTATAGCTATTTTTAAAAGCAATAGATGGCGGAAGGGTTTTAGTCTTCAAATGCTTCCAGTATCAAAACTCTCAATTTGATCAAATTAATACTAATGGGAAATTAATAGAATATTAAGCGTCTATTCCTTACTAATTCTTAAGTAAACGAAGCTTCAAAGATCAAAGGTTTCGAATTAAGTGAGAACACATCGATACGCGGGTGGTCCAATTAGGAATTTAGGCCAACTTCTCGAAGATTCTACGATCCGAATATGAAATTCGCCAGTCTATACAAGGCGGTTCCAATTAGTCCCGCTTTCGAAATTTGGAGTCGCTAGTTAAATAAATAATTGCTAACCATAATATTATCTAATACAATTTTAAATTTTAACCAAGCCTTTTAAACAAGTTGAATTTAATCATTATTTCAGATTTTTGCTGGCGTTTAAAGGGAATATAACCCGCAAACCCATGTTTATGGTAGACCCCTTTAATTATTCAAATTACCCTGCACAGTGGCGCCAGACATTTCTAAAGCCAAAGACAAGAGCGGCCACACCAAATACCTGACGTTATATTCCCTTTAACTGAGCTGCAGGAGTCGTTATAAGACTAAATTCTTGTCCATATGTACGAGATAATATCAAAGGTAATCATGGTTGAATTTTCCCGGTCACAATTAATGGGGAGCTAAATTTGTTTTCCATTCTTCATACGTATAAATGGATACATCCTTAATTGATACTACATAAAAATCCAGCAAAAATAACGATATTTATAAATTATAAATATATACCCATCACTAGTGCAATGTTATAATTTGAATAAATAAAAACAACGTATTTCAGTGCACTATAAATTTTCATTTTCATTTAAAAAATTAAAATTCGACTCAACTAGTTTCAGCCTTGCGTCTTACGCTGCCATCTGAAATTACCGTTACTTATAAATGGAATGTAAATTTAATCTAAAACAATCAATTTTTATTTAGTTTTTTTTATTTTATATTCTAGGGTTCAAAAGAAAACTTCCCTCGCGAAATTTTAAATGGAAAACAGTATTCGTTTGAATATTTGTTTTTATACAACGTGAATTTTTTATAGTATTTTATAGAATGCAAATTCGCCCCTTGTTGCGTTGAGGCTGTGATAAAGTGAGAGCTTGAACGAATAATTACTGGACTCGAAACCTAAACAAAATCCCCGGTTCCACGATTTGCATCGCCCGTCAGCGCTCCTACCGAGAGAATCGCGAAATATCGATATCCAAATTCGCATTCCGTTATCTGCTCCGCTGTTTTTAATAGAAGTGAGGCTTTTGGAATTTTAATAGGCTTTAGATTATTCAGTAATAATTGTATTGGAATAAAAATGAAAGGGTAATGATTTAATTAATTTAAATAGGAAGTTCGCTTTCATGTTTTTACATATATAGTTTGTAAGAAAGGTTTAAATAGATAAAAAATTTAAAAATGCCTAGTCAAAATAGAAATAAAGGTGTAAGCTTTGACGACAGCGACGAGGAACGCTAGGCCTAACGTCGTCCGCTAATATTGGGTGCGTGTTTAGTATTTGGATAGAAATCTTTCCAATACTTGACACTACGGCGCTACAAGCGTGCCATTTGGTTCCGGGTCCAGTAAATTTTCGTCTAAGGTGAGAGCGCGCAAAAACTCATTTCCTTTCCATTGATTTTCGATTGGGTTCTTTAATTAAAATAATTCCGATTCATTGGTTTCGATAGGAACTCCGCAGAGTACTCCAAACAAGACGTGACCGTTGGGTTGTACAAAAAAGCACTCTTGAGTCGCTTTGATTTCGTTAGTTCTCGAAAGGATGTTTTCTACCATACATATACTCGTAATGGTATTGTTTTTCGTTGTTAAAATTCGATTTTTTTTTAGAAATGTACGATAATAATTGAATTAATTAATTAAATTAAGAAGCCTAGATTATTAAATAGCATCAAAAATATATTAAAATTCTTACGAAATAAGTATTCATATCCCTATCCCGAAAAATGCAGATTTTTCGGAAAAAAGAATATTGCTGGGATAACTACATCATACACTAACTTTCTATAATATATTACAATGAAACCTGTGAAGATGCATGTTTCGTGTTATTGTTCTAGAGGGAAACTTCTCCTAGATATATTATTCTAGATATATATAATAGATATATTATCCTAGATATATATCCTAGATATATTATCCTAGATATATTATCCTAGATATATTATCCTAGATATATATATTATCCTAGATATATATCCTAGATATATATCCTAGATATATATCCTAGATATATTATCCTAGATATATATCCTAGATATATATATTATCCTAGATATATATATTATCCTAGATATATATCCTAGATATATATCCTATATATATATCCTAGATATATCCTAGATATATCCTAGATATATTATCCTAGATATATATCCTAGATATATATCCTAGATATATATCCTAGATATATATCCTAGATATATATCCTAGATATATATCCTAGATATATATCCTAGATATATATCCTAGATATATTATCCTAGATATATTATCCTAGATATATTATCCTAGATATATTATCCTAGATATATTATCCTAGATATATTATCCTAGATATATTATCCTAGATATATTATACACTTCTGGACTCAAGAGGTGTTTTTCCGTGGTAATGTTATTTACATACAGGGTGTCCACTAAAAAACGAAAAATGATAAATATCTGAAAAACCATTTTTTTTATATTTAAAATTTCTATGGAACGTTCCTTGTGCAGTGGGACATTTACTATTGTAAAATTGAATGACCTTGAACGATGTCTTGAAGCTCATTCGAAAACTATCTCGAGAACCGTTGGGTTTACGGATTTGGTTCCAATTAGAAAGTTGTTGTTCGTCATATTATTATTTCAAATAACTTTGATTTCACTAAATTTGACCAATCAGAAGCCGATAAATTGAAAGTTTCAGTGTTTGATAATAAAATAATCTGATTAGTTTTAATGTGACTAAATCAAATAAATACTGAATAGTTAACAACGGTTCGAATATGCCACCGTCGGCTACGATACATGCTTGAGCTCGTTTAACGACGGAGTTAAATTATTCTAAAACTTGTTGTCATGACAACCAATCTTACAGAAATCAGGTTCAATTCATTAACTTTCAATTTCTCGGCTTCTGATTGGTCAAATTTAGTGAAATCAAAGTTATTTGAACTGATAATATGACGAACAACAACTTTCTAATTGGAACCAAATCCGTAAACCCAACGGTTCTCGAGATAGTTTTCGAATGACCTTGAATACACGGTTCAAGGTCATCCAATTTTACACTAATAAATGTCCCTTCGCACGAGGAATGTTTGAAATTAAAAAAAAGTTTTTCATATATTTATAATTTTTCGTTTTCAGTCGACACCCTGTATATCCTAGATATATAAAAATTAAATTGAATAAGATTCGACGTATTTCGATTACACATCGAAAACACTCGCTCAAAAACCTTCTACAGGTTCAAAAATAAAAAGAAGCTTTTACACTTGTTAAGGAGGATGTGGTCCCGGATTTTCACTTAAATATTTCAAACACCGATGTGGCCTGTTAATTGTCTTTCGATCTAGAAGAGGATGTTTAGGAAAAAAAAATTTAATCTCTCGCGGTCTGAACAAAAAAGGTATTTTCAATAGCGGAAAATCAAAAGCCAACCATCATTTCATCGGAAATGCTTTGAATTCCAGCGGAGCCTTTGAAGTTTACCCTTCTTAAGAGCCATTCACACGGTCCGATAAGTCGAGGCAACTAGTATTGGCAAAACTAATTGGCCAGTGTGAATAGAAACTTGATGATATTTCGAAATTTGGGAAATTCTATTCACTCGAACTAAATAAGCAAATTTCAAATTGAGCGCAACTTGACGAATCGACTAGTTGAGAGTTTCCAAGAAAGTGGGAACATATTCGAATAATAGTTTAAGCCATAGAGAAAGTTAACTAACTACGAGACGTTACCTTACGCCTAGAGGTCGGGGATGGTTAACGTTTATTCAATAGATAAAGCTCTCAAAATTATTCGTAAAACGTTTTGATCAAGTAATTTATATTTCTGTATTATCCGATTAATTTTTTGATAAATTTGTAAAATTAATCGGAAAAACGACGTTTTTTTCGATAAAAAGCTAAAATTTTACGAATAATACATGTTTTTTAATCATTTTCCGAAATATTAACCGGTAAATTTCTTTGTTTACATTTTTTTTCCGAAAAAAATCAATTTAGATATGGATAATAATTAACCGTTCCCGACCTCTACTTACGCCTGCCTCTGATAGGCCTCCGGTGGTATGGTCTCTGTTACTAGGTACACCGGGCTATAAATTCTAACACACTGCCTCTGACTTAACTCTAACAAACAGATTAAAACTTTGAAGTTTCGTTTATGATAAACGAGAAGCTTACGTGATTCACTTTAATATACTTTAAGCCAAACCAAGTTTTGATTAAATTACAGTCAAGTGTCCGATTTCAATAAAGCAGAGGTACTCTGAAAAACATCTCATCCGATTTTGGCACTTGATTACGGCCAGGAGAACCACGAGGGAAAATATGAGTTGAGAACTTTCCGCAAACTTTTTGGGGGAAATCAAAATTTATCTCTTTCCATCACACGATTTCCCTTTTACCTAGATGGCGCGATAGTCGGAGCCCCGCGTAAACCACCCCGTTCTTTCTTCTAAATTGGCCTTATTTTTAAGCCAATTTTGTAGAGTACCGGTGATTTCCGGCCCCTTTTCGGTTCCAAAAAAATATTAACTCGCGGCAAGATTAACGTGCCGAACTCTAGGGAGGTTTTGCGCCATTAAAATTGACTTAAAATTAAGGCGATTTTAGGCCCTAATTTGCCTTAATGTTAAATATTAATTTTTTTTGGAAACTGTTTAAATACTACAAGGCTAATCGGGCAAACAAACACAGGGACTTTCGAGACATAAAAATACAAAATGGCTATTATTATGAATAATTATTAAAATATTTATCTGTTATAGACTTACACTGTTAGTTATACCTTTCTTAGTGCATTTTCATAATACGAAATTATCTTTCAACGCAAAAGGATTGTAAAGAAATCTGTTCTAAAATTGGCCTAAAAATGCCCGTAGAAGTGTTCCAACTGCAGTACACCAGTGCTCAGGGAGAAGGCCAATTTTCGCCAGTTTTAACGGCTACAAAAATACAGGGTGTTTCAAGAGATTATGCAAAACGTTTAAGGAGTTGTAGGGGGTGAGTTGAGAAGTATGCCTGTTTTTTCCCCTTTTTCCTACGATGAGATAAAAGAGCGCCAGAGAGCTTCAGAGTGTGGCCTACTAGCCCCTCGAAATAGGCTGCAACAAGCGCAAAACCAAGCAGCCGATGATTTGGATAAGTCTTTTCTACTGGGCTTGGGGACTGGATGTGCCGGATGGCAGGATGTTCTTGTTACCAAAAGGATTTTAGGTCGTTGGGGGGCTTACGGTTAAAAATGGATAATTTTATCTCTTGACATTTCGGTTTGTGTTGATGGTACATAGTCAGTATATTCGTTGTATATATCATCCTTTTAAATTTTTTAATTTTTTAATTTAATTTCATTGTTTTTATTTTTGGCGCATTTTATATTTGTATTTAAAGTGCTAGCGTATTTCGTGTTATGTTTTTTTACCCGCGAATCCAGTAAATGGTTTCCTCCCTGTTATAAAAGGGATTTGTATTTTAAAGGGAAAATAAATATTCATTCATTCATCCATGCAGCAGGGACTTTAAATACTGTTTAAGTTACCTTTTTACGCTGGTTACCTCGATTTGTTTACTAGGTCCTTTTTTACCAATCACACGAACCCCAACCTTAATGTTCGCGTTTCGCTGCACTGCTTAGTTTTGCGCTTGTTGCAGCCTACTTCCAGGGACTAGTAGGCCACACTTTGAAGCCCTCTGGCGCTCTTTTAACTCATCGTAGGAAAATGGTGGAAAACAGGCATACTTCTCAACTCACCCCTACAACTTCTTAAAATTTTTGCATAACCTTTTGAAAGACCCTGTATAAGAAAATTGGAAAATACAGTATACCCATTTTCAAAAAGTCGATAACATTTTAAAGATTAAACATGTTCATTTTAATATCGTTCAAAGATAAGTTTTTCAACTACACAAATATGTCAACGGATAACGTAACTTTTTTTTTTCAAAAACACATCGCGTTTTTTGAGAATATCGCGATAATAATAATTATTATTATTTGAGTTGAGCCAAAATCAATACAGTTCAAACGGGGGAAAGGTTAATGGCTTTGTTTCCTCATCTCGGCATAAACGAATAAAGTCAAAATGGATGCTATAATATTATAGCCGAACCACCACCGCGGGAAACGGCGGAGCTCCATCCTCTTGGAAATTCTAGCGCCTCAATGACGCGAGGATAACGCGTCCTCGGAGCTTACGGCCAGGCCTAACATTTCCTCTCTCGCTAGGCCTTGGTCCACGCCAAGTTCATCCCAATTTTACGACGGAAATTCCGGATTTTCGTGAAATAATTTCGCTCCGGTTGACGGAAGAAGAGAAGACGGGATAGTGAGGGAGAGAATGAGACAGAGAGAAAGATATAGATTCCGAAGAGAGAGACAGAGAGGTGATAATGAGCGAAGTGGGAGACGCTCCGCTCCAAACCTCCATCCATTTTACTCCTCGTGGCTGCCTCGCTTCTTAAGCCTTGGCGGCGTTATTGTTAGCCACCACGCTAACTTTAGAGTCGTCTTCGCACGGTTCGGTCTGAGTGGCGCAGTTTTGGCGGCTCGGAGAGAATCTCATGCCTGGGGAGAGCAGACTCTTGTCGGTTAGTTCCACGTTCACTGCGGATCCGGAACAAACGGCGAAGGCAACGCGCGGGAAAAGGAAGAGACAAAAAGAAAAATGCGCGTATTTTTCTGAGTTAATAAAGCGAGTAAAACGGTTTAAATTTGGCTGGGGAAAGGCGTATAGTTTCCACGATAGGGTAGAGAACATTTTGACGCGCGCGTACTCAAGTCGTAACCGTCCTCGTATTGGTTCTGAGGATGAAATTTCAAAGTCACCAGAGCGTATTTTCTCCATATCAAATTAGAGCGATACGCTTCCTGGGACACGGAATTTTAAAATAATTTTCTACAAGGTTACGAGAAGATTTAAACTTTAATATAAGTGCAGTGCATTGTGGGTATTACCAAAAGTAACATAATAACAATAAGTATGACAATTAACGAGATTTACAACCAAACTGATTTTTATAGTTATTGCGTAATCAAGATGTTTTCTCGGCACAGAGCCCTCTAGTGTCTAAAATATGCGAGACATCCGCTAAGGCGAAATATCTGGTTTCCGATAGATAGGCGGAATATTAAGCTAAAATGATAAAATTCAAAAAGTTTTTCTCGGCGCCACGAGCTCATGTTTTTTTTTATAACGCGTGATTCGCACGCGGGCTTCGAAACAAAGCCAAAGCCCCTCGCGACTCCAGAACGTTATCTCCGATATTAGGCTTAAATTTTTATCAAAACGTAGTCATCCAAAACGGTAAATCGCGAGTCCAAGACACAGCTTGAAGAGAGTATCAGTGCCGAATAAAGGTTCGGTTAGAAAATCAAAACAATAGGAAGTGCCATACTTATTGTTATTATGTTACTTATGGTATTACTAAAATTACGCGAAGAGTTGAAACGTCTTATTTTACGTGAAATGGTTATAAATTCTAACTTTTCCTCCGGGGCTTTAGATTTCGACCAAATCTACAATTAACTGGGGATTCTTTGAAAGAATTCCACGGAACTACAAAAATGTTGGTTTTTTTGGAGAATAGTTCTTTTTATGAAATAACCTTGGCCATCTTGTTGAAATGTTGCCTCCCCGCTTCAGCTGTGGATCCGTTTTCTCTCCCACTAAAGAGCTTATGAACTCATTCTTAGGCATTGGCTGAACTATTCCAGGGCAACATTTCAACAAGTTGGGCAAGCGGAAAGACATTTTATAAAATCAACTATTGATTTTGTTCAAGTATTTTCGCGTTTAACTTTTTAGAGATATGTAAAATATTACTCTGATATTTTCAAGATAGGGTCTTTCAGTTTCGGCCATAAAACAAACGCATTCTTAAAGATAAAATTGGTAGAATTATCTTTAAATCCTGCCTTACTTTGTCCGAATGCCAATTAGCTATCGCGAAATAGAGCTCTTAAACCCTTTCGTGGAAATCTACCGAGATTACGCCAATTTTGCAGGGAAACTCTCCTATAAGAGGATTATAAATTGAGGAACACTTCCGTTCAAAACAATAGCCGCGAGAGACCTCATTCCTTCGCCATTCCACGCGAAGCTGAAATCAAGAAGGTCCCTTTACGACCAACGAAATCACGTTAAAAATCTTCCAAAATATACTTATCGATATCCGAGTCGTTTCACCAACTTGAAAACTCGATTAAGCTTAACGGGAGCCCAAGATTGTTTTTGGAGCGAGTCACTAATTTACTTTAGACGCGCGTAAACTATGTTTTCTCAATTTCTCTTTAGCCTCGAGAGCGGGGTTCGGTTCGTTAGCTTTTATACCTAACTCGGCTCGTTCTAATTTTATGGCGGAGGATTGTAACCGCAACCGACGAATTTAATAACAGGCCGAAAGAGCTCTATATCTCCGTCGCGAACAAAGAAAAATTCGCAACGGGCAGAGGCCAAAGATAATATAAAGATTTATGATCGGAGATAATAAATTCGACTGGCTACACGAAGCTCCCCTTAACGCGAAAGTCCCCCTTGTAAAAATAAATATGATTAATTAGCCGCTTAGCGGTTTCCTAACTACCAGGGTCAAGCGCGACGCTAGGCTCGACTTAAGTAAAGATACGGAAAACTGTCTGGCCACAGTTTTGTACTTGGTCACGATTCAGGGGCGGAGGGGGCAGGGATGATGGCTACACCGGATTGACCTAGATTTAAGGTAGCTTCTCCAAAGATCATGTTTTGGCTTAACGAGTTTAGTATTAAATTCGTATATTTTATCAAAGTTTTCAAGTATGGTAATAAAGACTAAGAATTTTGACTTTATTTTTTACGGGTAATAGTTGATTCTATAAAATGTCTTTACGCTTGCCCAACTTGTTGAAATGTTGCCCTGGAATAGTTCAGCCAATGCCTAAGAATGAGTTCATAAACTCTTTAGGGGGAGAGAAAACGGATCCACAGCTGAAGCGGGGAGGCAACATTTCAACAAGATGGCCAAGGTTATTTTATAAAAAGAACTATTGAATTTTATTCTAATTAAGCTTTTTCTAAGCTTTTTCTAGAATTGAATTGGGCATCGATGGTCCCCCAGCCAAAGTAAGAAGGGTTAGTTAAAGTTGAAAGACAATATTTGCGGAAAAGGTCTTACATTCGGATTGGGTGGAAGTCTCGGCCCTGAGAGAGGACATGGTTCCGAGGTTGTTGTTCTTGAGAGTGCCGTACTTGTTAGGTCCGACCATCAAAGACTGCCTGACGTTCTTCTCAGGGTGGAAGAGGATAATGTACATCTTGGGGGTGAAGAGGCAAGCCAGCGAGACTGACGCGCTCAGGCTGATGGTCAGGCAGGTCAGCGCGATATTGAGCTCAACGTGCTGAACCGTCGTGAAGTACATGGGCACGAAGGCCATCCAGATGACGCAAGTCGTGTACATGGTGAATCCGATGTACTTTGACTCGTTGAAGGCCTCCGGAATCTTGCGGGTGATGACCGCGTACACGGTGCACACGACGATCAGTATGATGGGGTAAGTGAAAGCCACCATGTAGGTGCCGTCGATAGAGCCGGAGCACACCAGCTGATTGTCCTCGGGCGTCGGGAAATGCTTGATGGCGCGCGGTGGCGAGAACACCAGCCAGACGCTCGTGATTGACACCTGAATCGCCACGAAGGTCCCGCAGATGAACAACTGCGATTTCGGGCTGATGAAACTGGGTCGCTTGGTCGTTTTGCGGCCCGCGCGAAAGATCCGCGCGATGCGGTCCGTTTTGGTCAACAGGGCGCTGTACACGACGGTGAAACAAAGGCCCAGCCCGATCTTTTGGGCGCCGCAAATCACGTTCGTGGGGCGCAGGACCAGCAAGTACGTCATGCCGTAGCACATGAAGATGCCGCCCAAGAGGGCGTAGCTGAGTTCCCGCCCGGAAGCGCGCACCACCGGGGTGTCGTTGTGTTTAACGAACACGATGATGACGCTGAGCGTCAAAAGGATGCCCATCATGGAACAGGCCATGGCCGCCACCGACCACGTGCTGTGTGGCCGCATTGAGACTTCCGGAATAGCCACGCACGTGATATGAAGAGGATCCGGCAAGAAACCCGGCAGACATTCTTGGCATTCCGTCTCGGATACCAGAAACTAAGCCGACAAAGGCGCCGAAAGACAAAGGAATGAGAGAGAGTTAGAGACAGTTAAGAAATGTTACGAGGAATTTCGAATAAGAATTAAGCCTAATCATTTAAAAACTGTTTCCAAAGAAATACCAAAGAATAATTTGTAGTTAAGCGTCAAATAGAACGGAATATTTAGATTCGGGTTTTCTTAGATTAGTGTTTTTTTTTATTCAAAGAAGAAAGGGCTGAATTGAGTCTGAGAAGACCGCGAGCCCGGCGAAGACACCATCTGATTAATCAGGGCGAGATATGTGTAACGGCCACGCCAACGGAGGGATAAGTGGGGATAGGGTTGGGACACCCGTGGCGGAAGTATGACAACCACCCGTTGGGGGATTAGTGGGCGTCCTCACACGGCCATCCACAAACTCTGCCTCCCGGACGCCTGGGATTACAGGAGTGAACCACTACTCCCGGCTCGCCTGAGATTACAGGAGTGAGCCACTACTCCCGGCTTAGATTAGTGTTGTTAATTTTCCGGAAAAATAAAATGCTAATCAGAAAATAAAAAATTGAAACAAATTATTTTTTAAGGTTTTTAATTTTTTTTTAACTTCTTATCAATATAAAATGTCTAATAGCACTAAACATACTACAAAACATTAATAGTGTTACATTGTTAATCAGTTTAAACTAGTCTAGAGGTTTAGTTTTACTTTTAGATTCGAAAAAATGAGGCGAAAATGCCGCTCTATTCAAATTTGCAAAAAATATTAGACTAATCATGGAATGAAAACTTTTTTTTTATTTTTTCTGAAAAATGTGGAACGTTTTCTGCGGAACATTTTCCAACTTACAACACTATCTTAGATAATTCATTCACGCTCCCTCTTTTCTTACACAAAACCGTCAGTTATTTTTAATGCTAGTCTGTTTTGCCATGAATCATATAAATCATAACGGGGCTAAGAACTGGAACTGCCGGGTAATGATGTCCGATAAATCTCCACATCAGCCAAGTCATATTGCAATCTGAAAAGCTTTCAAAAGAAAAATGACCTTTAGTGAATACAAAGGCCAACTGATCAGGCTATTCAAATTAAGATAAACTGTCAGATCAGATGTTTTATATTCCCAGCCATCTGATATTCAATTGTATAAGATCATAATTTCAAGTATCCAATCTGAACTGATCCGCGATAACTAATCTCACCAGATAACCTTAGAATGACCTTGAATCTGGAATTCAAGGTCCTCGAAGTTTGAAAATTCTAAAGAAAATTATGATACTCTAGAATTAGTACATTTCGAGTTATTAGTCCTTCAACCTGGTCTCAGGTACATTATTTTCATCACGATCTTCTTGTTTTGTCTAAAATTTATTGACTGGTTATTCGTCAAATTAGGTATGTTCAAAGCTTTTTAGACTTAAAATATGACGGGGAACACTTTTATAATTGAAACCAACTTCGTATCGTTAGTGGTTCTCGATATAAATTTGAATGACCTTGAAGACATGGTTCAAGGTCATGAAAATTTCCGTATCAGGTTAACCCTTGCACTTTCTATATGTCCTGAAAATTTCAAATTCGTAGTTAAAACACATTTTGAGCACTGGATCGTTTTTTTTTTTGTATACTCATTGTAATCGAGAACTGTGAGGAATCTGAAATCTGCTCACCTTTTGTCGTTCGGTTTATGATTAATTCGGATAAGTTTTGGGTTTAAACTATCTAGTTTGCATTTTTACCCATATCTACTGATCTGATAATATCTTGGCAGATAATCTGATATCTGATACATCGAAATCAATTCCCCAAGTCACATAGCGCAAACGTATCTGAGAAAAGGTTGGAAGCGAAACTTACGGGTATTATATTACTTATGATAATACTCTATTCATTTGAAAGTAACTAGTGCTAGGAATTTCCGATTTATTTAAAAAAGTTGGTAAAAAGAATATCATTTTAACTTATTTATTTTTTTTACGCAACCAAGCATCAATTTGAATAAAAGTGGTATTTATTTAAAAAAATGTTTGTTTTGTTTAAATAATAGGCTTATCCACTTTCGATTATTTAAACATTTTACAATTATTATTCAAATATTGGTTATTTAAATAAATATTATTTAAATATCGCCGAACTTATTTTATCCATGGATCGAACTTCTAAAAGTAACTTTATCTTAATCTTATCTCTTATTCGTACATTCATATTTTCAACGTCCAAGAAAAATGGGTTTTAATCGAAACCAATTACCGCTTAAGTCAATTAAAATTAAATCATTTCTCGCCAGGACACTTTCGTCGATTATCTTCCGCAAATAAACCGTCATATTTCAAAAGAAGGAAGAAATAAAGATTAATAAGACGAAGTAGAGGGAGAAAAAAATAGAAAACGGGGAGGCAAAGCAAATTTCGATTAATCACAATTTCGATTAACCAATTAATCGTGTTTCATCTATTTACCATGATGAATTGAGCCTCTCAGCTTTTCTCGATCGATTAGGTTGGCTCGTACATTTTTCTAATACGAAGCCGTAAATCGATTAATGAGCCCATTTAATACTAGCGGACGGAGCTAAACCGTTAACGACATGGCCTCCGTGAAATAAGTCCCGGCTGAAAACGACTTTAAAAATTGGCCCATTTGTCTCGTGAGCGAGAAGACGACGGATGGATTATAAGGCAAAATCCATTTAACGACTTTCAAATTGAATTACGCGAGTGTCTCCAAAACTAATGGTTTCTAATTAATGGGAATAATTGCAGAGCGACTTCCTACTACGAGTCGTTCAACGAACACGACGTATTTACCTATACCGGGTTAACGGATTATTTAAAAGAGGTATTTATTTGGCGGTTTGGAAAGTAATTGTTTTAAAATGTCAGATGCGATTGTACGTAATGAAGGGCTTCTACTTTGTTTTAAGTCGCTATCAATTAGATAAATATTTGCAAAATACTTATTAGGCTTAATTTTCAATTTAAAGCTTAATTTTCAATTTAAAACACATTCTAGCGGGTTGGAATGTGACCGAATGAACGGATCTAGGCAGGTACGTTATAATTCATAAATGACGGCTAAATGGGCTTTCAGTAAACCAGATCGACTGCCGTGCCACGCCGTTGCCGAGGTGTAAATGAAATAAATAATGGTTTATTTTTTAAATATTAAATAGAATACTGCAAGACTCAAACAAAAAATAATCAGATCTATTTGGGTGACTTCAAATTCTAAAGATATAAGAACACTATCATTAAAAATAATTTAATTATTGATGGATTTATTTTATTGTGAAAACTCATTCCCTATACGTTTTAGCGTCATTTTATGTCAAATGCTTAAAAGGTGGTTCTCACTAGGGCCAAAATGCCACGATTGTAAACGTGAATCTTCACAAAAAAGGGACAAGAATTTTCATCCACTGACCGCAAATATTTCCTACCCCAAACCACAAATGAAAGCTTTGAGTATCCCTTAGGTAACTTTCTCTATTGAAAAATCTACATTCCATAATTACAGCGCTATGGCATTGCCTACGTTATAATAAAGGCCCGTGCACACGAGATTTTTTCAAATTATTTCTCAGCTGGACCTCGTTGCCTAGCAACGAGTCACAAAAGGTTTTTATTGTTTTTTATTTGCTGTAAACAAATATGGCGGTAAGAACGTCAGCTATAGGAACAACAAACACAATTAGGGCGCGAGTAAAGCCGGAAATAGCAAAATCCCTCCAAAATGACGTCATGAAAAAATAAATAAAATATGTCGTCATAATATTCGGAAACATAATCTGGTTTCATTTTTCAAATCGGATTTGTGGTTGAAAAGTTATTGAAGAAATAGTGATGACGGAAAACATGAAAATTAACCCTAATTTAATTTTTAAGTGAAATAAGGCAAGCGTGAAAGTAGTATTTAAAATAATATCGCTCGAGACCATGATATTTTTCGCTTCACCCCAAAAAGCGATATTATTTTAAATACTACTTTGGGTTTGGAACACGCAATTAAAATTGGAATTTACTAAAAGCTTCAATACATTGAAATGCGAGCAGAGCAAAACTTGCGGAAGTTCAAGAGTCGGATAAAGGTTTTGGAAAATACCTTGTTTCCAAAGAAGACCAGCAGCTGCAAGGGGCAGGTCACTTCCATTTTGGATCATAGTAAAATGATTAAATCAGGGTAATCCAGATTAAAAAATGTAATCAATATTAGAAAATCTAATCACGATTTAAACTATATTTAATCATTCTAATCATATTTAATAATTTTAATCATTTTTAATAATTTTAATCAGGATTTAATCATTTTAATCATATTTAATAATTTTTATCATTTTTAATAATATTAATCAGGATTTATTCATTTTAATCATATTTAATAATTTTAATCATTTTTAATAATTTTAATCATGATTTAATCATATTAATCATATTTAATAATTTTAATCATTTTTAATAATTTTAATCATGATTTAATTATTTTAATCAGATTTAATCATTTTAAGCACGATTTTACCAATATAATCGGTCGATTCGAGATTTTATAATTAAAATCAAAACTAAAGTACGATAATTTAATATTAATTATTAATATTGATGGTTCTATCGCAATTGTGTTTGATTCTCGTTCTAATTTCTAACCGCGATTTAATTATACTAATCACGATTTAATCGTTTCAATCAGGATTTAATAATTTTAATCATATTTAATCATGATTAAATCAGATTTAAACATTCTAATCGTGATTAAACGTGATTTAATCAACATATTCGTGATAAAATTGAATTTAATCAAAATAATCACAATTAAATCGCATTTAATCTTTCGAGGGGTGCGTCGTTAATCAAGGAAGTGACCTGCCCCCCGACCAGCTGTCAGTTTGGCTTGATTCCCAAGATATAACAAAGCAACTGTCACCTTATTTCTTGGTAATATTAGATGTAATCATATGTAACATAATTACTCATAAGTATGCCATAAAAGCATTTTCTTTTATGAAACCTTGTTTACGGGATATGATGCAAATCACGTCATTTCCGACTTCGTGACTAAAAACGCGTCATCAGCTTTAGTGTTGGGAAATGAAAATAATTGAAGTATTTCTCGCGCATTTCTAACTTAAACAATCCATTATTTAGCTGGTGCCACGCGATCACGTGATTTTGTTGCCATGGTAACCTTTTCAATAGCGCAATGATTATAAGAATTTTTGCATTTGTGGGTCCACTTATTGTATTTTCCGTGTGAAACAAAGTCTCATGGAAATTTTTTATACGGAGGCATACTTATGAGTAATTATGTTACATATAATGTAATGGAGAAATTTTAATTAACTGGTAAGCTATAGGGATAACGTGTCACTAAATGCTCTTAATCTTTACAGAAAGTTGTCTAGCCACTACGCATAATTGTACAATAGCTCAAATTGCGGGCTATATCATCCGAGTTGCCCATTACCACAGACAAACTCATACAACCAGTATCAGATGCACCGCTTTATAAATTAATCTGAGCTCAAGATAACATTCTTTTAAAATAACCCAGCAGATTACCAGTATTATCATAAGCATATCCTAAGATCCCCATAAGCAAAGGTCTAGGCCAAATTTTTGACGATCACATACCCGATATTAAGAGGTAGGTATTAAAAATCTGCACCTCCTAGTGGATATGTTCTCAACTACGCATTTCTGAAAAAATTTCGCGAAATGCATTTGGAATGCGAATGTTTTTAAACTTAGAAATCTCCGCCGCGAGCCCTTAGCACCGTAGCCAAGGCTTATTCGCAATTTTATCGCTTTAAAACTAAAAATTAACATTTATCTTTGCAGAATGATTCATCAGAACCTAAAACTGGCTATTATAAATGCTTTAGTCCCATTCGACCGAAGGCGGTTTTTGAGGTGTCCCATTCGACCGAATTCCGCCGAAACGTGCGGTTTTTATGTGTCCCATTCGACCGAACGCTTTTATGTGTCCCATTCGACCGAACGCTGCTATATAAATTGGCTTTTGCTATGTTTTCAATTTAGTTACTGAAGTCGTTTGCAATGGAGCATGGAATGAGCATGAATTATATTTTTATCTTCACCTAGTCAAGAAAAGTAACTAAACCAAAACTGAAATAGTAAACTTAACCAACTCTAACCTAACCTAACCTAACCTAAACATGGATCTTCGATAGTACATACCTTATAAATAAAATACCAAATCACCCCGCCAATTGGGCTACATTTTAAAATTCTTTCGGTCGAATGGGATTTCGGTCGAATGAGAATAAACGATTATAAATAAGATAACTTGTTTCTGAAGGTATTTATTTTTCAAATTTGAGATTTAGACGCGTTTTGTGTGTCATTTATCAACCCGAGCGTGGCTGCTCTACCAAGTAAGAGAATATTTTAGATGTAGAAATTTTGAAAAAGATGTCGCTACTGCCCTATCGTCGTACGTTAATTTTATTATCTCCAGGACTAAGCCGTTACTCTGGGCCCCTATGGTAGACCTTTGCTTATGGGGACCTTATGATAGGCTTATGGTATTATTAATAGAAGTAAGAAACTTTATGAAAACCCCTTATTATGTCCAACTCGGAGCGCCACCTCTCCTGAATAAGAAGCAAAAGAAACAAGACGTCGCGTCGTTAAACGTACCCCTTTGTAGGGGAGCGTTCACGGGCCTTTAATATAACGTAGGCAACGGCTATGGTCGCCATCTTGAGCAATCGCTTTCGACGCTTTCCTTTTAAGCAACTAGGGACAAGTCGAACGCTAGCCCCAAAAGGAACCGGTTTAATTAAAATTGGCAGTCAAATGATACCCAAAGGGGCCGCGACCCCGCCAGATTGCGAATAAAACGTCAACAAAACGCGCTCTCAAATCGCGAAGCGAAAATAAACTGTTGTCGAGGTTACCTGGTATCTAGAACAATTGATGCAATGCCAACAGCAACTCTCGCCTTCGACAATTTTCTTGGCGCAACCGGGGCCGCAAGGAAGGCTGCAGACGGAGGGAGGCATGTCCACGTCGTCCAGCCGGAACTGAACCTCCGTCAGATTGAGCACCAGGTGACCGTTGCTGTATTCGCCCACTCCGATCCACCGGTAATTGCCAGGGGATACTTGCTTGAAATGGATGATATTGTAGCGGGCGGGACCATCCCCGAGCTCCGAAAAGCGAAATTCGTCTCCGCTCAAACCTAGAATAGACCGGTACGTAACCGTATAATATAAATCTATCGATATTAAATGGAAATTTCAACCCGAGTTAGCGCGAAATGAAAATAAGCGCGCAAACTCGCCCTCCGGTGATTTTAAATTCGGACGGCCTCTTAGGTTTAATTGGACAGAAGAAATTTATTTCGTCAGCTTGGGCAATGGGGAATTTAGCGAATATTTTTCACCCGTTTTAGCTCGCTTTAAGCTTCATTTATTTACATTTGGGAGAGTTGAGCCCCTTTGGGTCGTTAAAAATGTCCAAAATTAACCTTTAAACTAAGTTAATATTAATATTTATTTTATTTAAATTGCTAAGAAGTTTAAATAGTATTAAAAGTAATCGCTTAAATGCATTTACCGTCGAAGGGTTGAGGCCTTTTACAGTCCGTACAATTTTCTAATTTACATTTAAACTAATTAGTTAATTAGTTTCACTAGGTATATTAAAAATTATACATGCAAATTTAACGAAGTTTTTTTCTTTAAATTCATAAATTACAACCAGCGTATAGACTGTAACAACTACACTTTTCCTTCAACTAATATTAATATTCATATTCATATTTATTTTATTTAAATTGTTAAGAAGTTAGAATTGTATTAAAAGTACTCGGTTACATGCATTTACCGTCAAGGGGTTGAGGCCTTTAGAGTTTTTACAATTTTCTAATTTACGTGTAAACTAACTAGTTAATTAGTTCCATTAGATATATTAAAAATTATACATGAAAATTTTACGAAGTTTTTTCCTTTAAATTCATAAATTACAACCAGCATATAGACTGTAACCACTACACTTTTCCTTCAACTAATATTAACATTAATATTTCTTTAATTAAATTGTTAAGAAGTTACAATAGTATTAAAAGTAATTGTTTACATGCATTAACCGTCGAAGGGTTGAGGCTTTTAGAGTTTTTAGAATTTTATAATTTACATTTAAACTAATTAGTTAATTAGTTCCACTAGGTATATTATAAATTATATATGAAAATTTAAAGGCGTTTTTCCCTTTAAATTCAAATACGGTTTTCCTTCAACTGCACTTTCTTTTAACTAATATTAATAATAATATTAGTTTATTTAAATTGTTAAGAAGTTAGAATAATATTAAAAGCAGTCACTTTCATGCATTTATAGACTTGGGGTTACTAATATACTTTTAAATTAATTTAATATTAATATTTATTCTATTTAAATTGTAATAATATCAAAAGTATTGGCTTTATTTTTAATTTATTTACAGTCGAGGGTCGAGCGCCTTCGGGTTGAAAAATTATTTCTTTAATTAACGTTCCTAAATTAAATTAATATGAATATTTATTTTATATACGTTACATATTTTCATTAAATCTAGAATTTACTTTGAGTGACTGTTACTAAATAAATACTTTTCGCTCGCATAATTTTGGAGATGTTGAACTTGGAATACATACGTACTAAAAATGTGACGGAAACGTATTCAGAAATGGTAAACAAAAATTATATTTATTCGGTTTACTTTTCATGTATTGACACTCACTACAAAACGTAAATGTTTCCTGAAATTGGAAATTCACCACAGCGCCATCTCGAAGTTAGACTTCGAACGAAGAGAATATCAATAGAGAAAAATAAGAATTTCGTCTAAAAAACGCGTGGCTGTGGTGTCAACCCAATGAAGGTTTTTCAACGAAACAATTCAAAACCTTTTTAGTTCAATATTACGTCGTGTTTGCGCTGTTGTTTTAAGAAAATATTTTGAAGTTTACGTTTCAGTTTTCTTTTATTCCAAGCCTTAAGCAATAAAATATAGACAAAAGTGAAGCCTTTGTAGTCCGCCACAAAGCAATAAGAAACGCGATAAAGCAACCAAAGTTTCTGACAAGACCAGCTCCTAAAATCACTGGCCGCAGATTTATAAACGCATCTACGGCAGCGCGATATTACTCCATAAAAAAACTCTAGGAAATTTTGGTATTTTTAACACAGTTTAGTTTCCCAAACTTGCTCTCTATAGAGTGGCATTTCCTTTTTCGTTTGGGTAACAACTGTTACATTTTTAACCTTTCGTACGCACTTTTCGTGTTTGGTCATTTTTATTCGCCATAAAAATTGGACTAACTTAATCTAAAGTCGATTCTGAAGTTGTCACGGGCCTCACGGCTCAAATGTTTCTTGGACAGGGTGGATTGTTTTTCTAACGCGAAACATTTCCTAGAAATAAAGTGTTTATAGACAAAGAGGGATTAAACTATTTTTTGCCCTCGGCACTTACATTTATTTTACTTCGTCTACGTTTTTTGTACATTAAAAACACGTTTACAAGGCTAAAGGGCTTTTGAAAAAAGCAGGGTTGACCCTTTTGGGTTTTTTTTTTATAAAAATCAAATCAATAATTTTTTTATTTAAATCGGATTTTTATTTTTATACAATTAATGGCCCTTTCCTGTATAATTAACGGATATTTTACTTTTATCAGTTACCTAATCTTGAATTAAATGAAATCTGAATTAAGTTTAATTACTATTTAATATTTTAAAGCAACTGTCGGCTCTATCATTGCCCCGGTATAATGATAAAGTCCTTGTTATTAGAGATGGCAATGAATCTATCCGATTCTTCAAAAAAATGACTTTACTGGAGAGTGTGGTGCCATCTATTAATGACAAAGGAAGCTAAAATTCAATATAGCGAAACGATAATGTCGTCAGATAACCATTTATAATTATTATAATTAAACAACTTATACTCTACTTAATGGACTTTAACCCAAAATATATATCCCATTAAAACACATTGTTAAAAATTACTATAATTTAAGCTGTTGACAAATTTACAAACGAGCTAATCAACGCGAGGGGTATTTTTACGTCCCGCCTTTTGTTGACTGCGCACGTGATTACGCAAAGCCAATCAAAGGAAGGGGTACGTCGAGGCACCTACTTTTGAGGGAAAAATTTGCTTGCTCAACTTGTTTCAATTTCGACTAAAGTCTACCAAAAGTGACATAATTACCAAAAGTGTGTCAATCGGACCAATTTCGTAATGAATGCTACGAGCGAAATACGAGTTGGGAGGGGAGAAGGGAAAGTATGCCTTGGAAATGGGGAGGGAAGGAAGTTAAAACCAACAAATAACGCCTCGTAGTGAGGAACGGAGGAACTAAGTAGCACTGGTCAAAGTTAGTGTACTTTTTGATTTTTCGTCGTTCTGTGGAGATGCTATCACCATCTACCTACGATATAATACCATAGACTAAAAAAAGATCCAGAAAGGCTTCCATAAAATAGTCTTTTATGTGGTCGATCTCGAGTCGAGTATTCATTAAACCTTTAGCATACGAAAGTACAGGGATTGTCACACTTTTGGGAATTATGTCACTTTTGGTCTACGTAAGTCGGTAAGTGACATCTCTCGCTCGCCAATGATAATAACCTTAAAATAATAGCCGACACTTGCTTTCAATTATAGTAATTTTTAACAATAATTTTTAAATGGGATATATAATTTAGGTTAAAGTCCACTAAGTAGAGTATAAGTTGTCTAATTATAATAATTATAAATGGTTCTCTGGGGACGTTATCGTTTCGCTATTTTGAATTTTAGCTTCCTTTGCCATTAATAGATGGCACCACGCTCTCCAGTAAAGTCGTTTTTTCGAAGAATCGTCTATATTCATGGCCATCTCTAATAACAAGGGCCTTATCATTATACAGGTTTCAATGATAAAACCGACAGTTGCTTTAAGTTTAAAACATTTCATTACCTTTAAATTCCACTTTGCGTAAATATTGTAGCAGAAGAGTGCCGTTGGCGATCCGCATTCGGTTGCAAAGGCCGCGCTGATGGCCGCAGAGGTCTCCGTGCAAATGTTTCAAGGCGTAGGCGAACACCAACACAGCGTCGCTTACAAACTGCAATTGCCGTTCCACCTCGTAGCCGTTCTCGAAGGTCAAACTCTCCTCACCTATGGAAGACCAAGTCAAATTGATTTTGATTGTCGGGGTAGTGGAATGAATTGTACTTCAAACGGCCAGCTTAGGTCGTAATTCTCAGATATCGGAAGATAATCTGAACTAATATCCTATAATTTATCTCACCAGATTCAGTTAGCTGAACAGTTTTCGGATTTATACGTTTTGTCATAGGCCTATCATAAGGTGCCCATAATCAAAGGTCTAGTCCAAATTTTTGACGATCACATACAATGAGGTAGAACAAATAGAGATCCAAACAAATCTGGGATTCGCGGGACACGTTTTATTTGAGTAGGAGAAATAGGCTTAAGTTTCAACATTATCCAATCGTGCTGGCGCCATCTGTTGCGATAAGCAGACTCTTTTGCAAATATATTTGCAACATGATTTGATTAAGTTCATTTACTAGGCCTAACTCTCCAACTCAACAAATACTGTCCCGCGAAACAGTAGATCCTGGAAGGCGGATTTGGATCTCTATTTATTCTACCTCATTGATCACATACCCGTTATTAAAATGTAGGTATTAAAAATCTGCACCTCCTAGTGGTTACGTCCTCAACTACGCATTTCTAACAATAATTTCGCGAAATGCATGATAAATACGCAGAAAGTGTGCGCGAACGTTTTTAAACTTAGAACCGCGCGGGAGAGATGTCCGCCGCCAGCCCTTAGCACCATAGCCAAGGCTTATTCACAATTTTCTCGCTTTAAAACTTAAAATTAAAACTTCTCTTTGCAAAATGTTTCATCAGAACGTAAAAATGGCTATTAAAAAAAACGTTTTGTTTCTCATGGTATTTATTTTTCCTAATTGAGATTTAGACGCGTTTTGTGTGACATTTATCAACCCGAGCGTGGCTGCTCTACCAAGTAAGATAATATTTCAGATGTAGCAATTTTGAAAAAGAAGATGTCGCTACTGCCCTATCGTCGTACGTTCATTTTCTTCTATCCAGGACAATGGCGTAAACATGGGGCTTTATACTCAGTTGCAGGTTAAGAAAGGCAAAATATCTAGTACATTTAGCGGAAAGATACCAGCACGAATTTCCCCCGAGTTCTTCGGTTTCCCCTTCCATAAAAACTTGTAGAGGTTAACGGTAATAGTTAGTGTAGGGAGCTGTTGGCTCGATCTCGTGGCATGCAGGGCTTGCCACCACCCTCCTACGCATTGTAACCCGGCCACCTGAATTAAGGGCTTCAAAAGTCGCATGATGACTTAGGCCTAAGGTGGTGCCTTGGGTATTAGCCTAGCTGATTATTATTATTATTATTAACTGAGAATCGTTTGCAAGCACTAGGAATGACTGATGCAGGATGTGAAAAATAATCACTTTATTGATGAGTGAAATAGATCAACATTGTAATAAAATAGCTATCTACCACACTTTTACTTTATTTATGAACAATAGTGAACAATAGTACAAAATAAAATATAAACACACGAACTTAAGGCAGGGAGTACAAACAATCCCCGAGTGAAGCGCCCGGAGGGAAAGTGTTTCATACTGAGGCCGCATTGCTTCTCTGCACCGCGATGGCGATCCGTTGCAAAAGGAAAGTCACCAACCGATGCTCGCCTGTGACCTCCTTGATCCGACGGCCTATCGAATGGATCAAGGCCAGACCATCCCGCCCGAAAGAGCCCAGAGTTTCGACCGCGACAGCAGTGAAGAGGAACCGATTTTCCAAGCCCGCGTATTTGGAGTTCTTCCGCAATTCAGCCTGGGTTGCCGCCCAGAGGGGGGCTGAAGAGGAAGACGCCAAGTAGGACGGGGCTAGAGGGTCCGTGCACGTAAAGTCCCAGACCAGGGATTTCCCACCGGACCAGGGGACGAAGGTCATGCTGTCGGGTCGTTTCCCGTCGTCCCGCGACAGACCGGGGGTTCTAGAAGGGCCGGAACACCGGCTGAAATAAGGGCGCGTTAAGCGGGTCATTGACGGTGCCGTGGCGTGACAGCCGACCAGAGCTTCGTTTGCAACTCAAACCGTGGGTGCCCAAGGAGTCCACACGGCTACCACCGTTACAAACGTGCGGGACCAGCGTTGCCAGATCGAAAATCTGAAATCATCGTATCTAGGCCAAAACATTATCGATTTTCCTGGAAAATTATCGCACATTTCTTTTTGCTCTAAATTTGAATTAATACATAAATGCATTGAATTTAGATGATTTTTTGAAAGCAATACAGGAGTTTTATTTCAGGGAAATAAACAAAATGCTTATTATCATTATTAACTGAATTTAAAAAAGTATAAAAAATGCGGTAACAGCTAGGAGTTATAAACTCACACTCAGGATTACGCAGCACGTTCGGCAGAAAATGTATATCATTCATTTTTAAGTAGAAGTCATATAAATTAATAAGAAATTTTAATCGTTCGTAAGTTATTAAAAAAATCTAAAAATTATCGTACGTTGAGGCCGAATATCGATAAAATGGTACGATATCGTACGCCATGAAAACTATAGAACGTCCTAAGATTTTCGATCTGGCAACGCTGTGCGGGACACAAATTTCGGCACCCAACCTAGGCTGGGACTTTTATATTGCTTTAATACCCTATTCAGACGAGGCTAATAAAACTGGGTTCGGTAAACCAAAGTTAAATTTTTATAGCACATCTCAGTATAGCTAAATAAGCTCTGGTTTCAAAAACGGGATCTAAACCCGGGTTTATAAGGCTCGTCTGTAAAGAGTATAACGCAGATAGGTGGCACGATCTGGTGTGAGATTATGAATCCAACAGTTACTTAATATGATAGAGAAAAGATATATTCAAAACACAAAAGTTTTATAAAACTCCATCAGACACAAGCAAACACGTATTGGAGTAAACATGTCTAGCTCTTGGTTCAAGCGCTTTATTTTCAAAAGGATTTTTTAAACGTCCTACTACTATTTAAAATCTCACGCGAATCATTGGCCTAAAATATTCAAATTTTGTAAATTTATTCAACCAAACTTTATTAAAGCGTCGTTGTGTTACTGACTTAGCAAAATAGGGAATTACTTAGGGTTATCGCTATTGACTTTGGGTGAGTCTAGCTACAAACACATCCCTTACAACCACGATTTAAAATAATCTACACCCTATAAATGTTTGGCAATCCTTAGGGCTCTAGTTCTGATTAGTAATTAAATTATGTTTTTTTATAAATTATTTAAAACTTCTTACTTTTCACTTTAAAATATGAATAATTATATTTATGAGGGTTATTATTCTTTAGAAGCGTTAATAATACAAACTGGGTGATCTTGACCTTGAAAGTGAAGTTCTCGATCGTGGAATTGACGATTTTTTAATTAATATTAACCCGCGTTAAACTATATAAAACTTTAGTTTAACGTCAAAATATTCATATTTTAAAAGTAACTAGTTTTATAGAACTTAATTTTTTTTGACATTAGTAAAGAAAAATAACTTTATAAAATAAACGATTATTTTCATAATTGTTTCTCATCATCAAGTTCATAACAAATAACTTCAGTAACCCTTAAAGAGGTTAAGTTTAATAATACTCTATAAATTTTTGTAGCGGCACGGATGTAAATTTATGCCTACCGCCCGTTATCCAGATTATCCGAGTTGATTACTAATCTGATTAGGCTTATTTCCCTCGCCAGAGCTGTTAATCGTTGCGTACGTTATTATTATTATCTGGGCCCCGTTGCCTAGGCAACGTCAAGGTTTCAAATTTCAAGAGTCAAGACCGCCGAAAAATATGGTGATGCAAAGTGAAAACTGTCGCGTTATAACAAATTTAGGGAATAAGTTCCTTTTTTATCTTATTTAACATAGTTTAAGCATGGATAGTAGATTTTAGAGGATCGGTAAAGAGTCTGGTTTTTAGCCCCCGTAAACCAATCACACTAAGGGAGTCGTGCAAGGTTATTTGCAAAAAAAAAACAAGTATCGCTAAGAGTGGACGGTACTGTTCGAAAAAAGAAAAAAGATAAACACGAAGTACATTTTTACGACAAAAGGTATTTTTTATTCAATTAAAAAACCAAAATTAAAAATTACTGAAATATAAAGCGCAAACAATTACGTAACAATATCAATCGCATTAGAATGCCATTTTGAAATTTTAAGATCACGTGGTACAAACGACCTTGCAAGACTTCCTCGGAGTCTCTCGAGCTGATTGATACGTGGGGAGAAATAAAATGCACTGTGGAAGGGTATCGAAGACCTGTCCTCTTAATTTACTGTCCATGGTTTAAGACAAATTTAATTAATTTCAAGTCGTCGCGTCGTTAAATAGTACCTCGCCCCGCTGGTTAAAAGGCCGTTATAATAAGGTAGGCAACTAGTTAAATTACATGTAGTACATCGAACGGTACGGCTAAAGGGATAGTCGCTTGGCCAAGACACCGCCGGCGATTAAGTATCGCAACGCGAGGCCACCGCGTGTAAGTCGGGAATTTAATCGGAAGCGGATATTACCAGTATTTCGGAGATCTATACCATTTTCTAGGGTATGGTTGAAAGGCGTTATGTATTACGTATTAAACTCTCTTCAATGTAAGCGAAATCCAAGTACCGGCTGAACATCGACAAGTTATATCCTTAATTATGTAAAATCTAATTGTATTAAAGCGACATAACGTACACTTTCAAGCGAACTGTATAGGACGTATGCGGCCTAATATCACGTACAGAATATCGAGCCGAACGGGCTTGTAACGGATTAGTGCGGGGATTCCACCCGTGGTTATAATTAACAGCGGACTCACCGGTACAGAGGTTTTCGTAGTCCTGGTTGTAGGGTGTCCAGATACTGTCTGGCCATTTGCACTTAAAGTAGTGCTCCCAAAACTCGATGAACCAAGGGTTTCTTTGGTTGGTTCGCGGGGACAGGCTCAAGAAATACTCGTCGAAGCCCAACACCGGATGGGCCCTGGGTTGCACCGACAGGGTCCCCTCCACTTGGGGCTCGTTCCCGTCGAATACCAAAGACCTGGCACTCCAGCCGTCACTGCCAATCCACGAAAACAGGCCAGTGGCATTGTTCCGACGGACTGCTCGCATGACGCCGGCCACTTCTTGGTCAGAGCCGAAGATGATTACTCCTGCAAAGAGAAAAACCAAATGTCACGGACATTTAAGTACACGCAATCACTCAGATATATTAAATTTATTTTGTACTAGCTTTAATACCCGGCTTCGCTTGGGGTCTTAGTTTTAATTAATTAGATCTGATTTGTACGTAAGAAAGGTAAACGCTGTAGCAAAAACGCAACACGCGTAGCAAAAAGTCCTGAACTACTTAAAAATCGCAACTAAACCTCCCCTTCTACGAAATCCCTTTTTTACACACTATCTCCCCTTCTACGAATTTCACACTAACCCGTTCAAAAAGTTTAAAGGTTGGGACGGGCACCAAATAAAATTGAATTAGATTAATAAGCATGTTAGGAATTTGGAATTAGGCGCGTTTAGTTGGAAATCAGGCCCTGAACATTGAGTTAAAATTTCAAAGCTCTAGAGCTAACCGTTCTCGAGTTTTTAGGAACATGACATTTACAAATAAATAAATAAATAAAAGGACAAACTTTAAGACTTATAGTTATAGATATTAAATTTTGAATTTCCACAAATTTTCAATCATCTTGAAAATAGTTAAATATTTTAGGAATAGTCACTTCCGGTAATTCAAATATTATTAAACGGAAGTTTATCGAACAAAAGAGCAAAATTTTCAAACATCGTTTTAAAGTTGCAGTTTCTACTCCTCTTCTATACTTCCTTTGATAAGAAGCTCCTGACCCGGTTTCCGACGAGCTTTTCTCTAACTTCATAAACGTGCTATTATAACCCAAGAGGAATTTGGTCGAAAATTAGTGTTCACTCAACCACCCTTTATATTATACACAATATCTCAATCACCCTGTCGTTTAACGTAACTAACCCACTTAACAACCAAAAAGTAATTTTAACTAAAAAAAACTCATGACCACGCTTTTTAATCATCCATTATTTCAATCACGCTGTACATTAAATTAATAAGCGCACAACAACAACCTAAGTGTAAATTTCACCACAATATCAATAACCAATCACCTTGTCCTTTAACATAATAAGGGCACTAATTCTTGACAACCGAAGAGTAACTTTGCCACAAAAAATCATTACAACGTTATGTCAATCACTCTTTTCATTAGGAACATGATAAGCGCACTATAACAACCTAAAAGGAATTATTACCAAAAGCAGCACTGTCTCAACAACCTAGTACATTAACAACGATCCTAATCAATTTGTCATTCATTATTGGTATAATTAAATACACTCTTTACAGGGTGAAAGCAAAAAAACGATCCAGTGCTAATAACTCGAAATGTGTTTTAGCATGAATCTATTTAACCCATGAATATCCAACTCTATCATTAGCCACGGTATACTCTGAGGGAACGTGGGGCGGAGCCTATTTTCGCGCCATACGAGTGATTTACTCTTTAAGCCAATAAGAACGAATTAGGAAATGATGTCATTTTAGCGCCAGATAGTTTACGAGAGCTCGGAGAGCAGAATAGCCGCGAAATGACTTCTCAGGTACGGTTCACGTTATTTTGTTCAAAATAAGCTTTACAGTTATAATTCTTTCTAGTATAAAAATATAAATTAAAAAGGAATGTTACTCCGATATTTTGAAAGCAATCTTACGCTATCGAGTGTCTGTGAGATTTATAACAATTTAAACATACAAACTATCTCTGAAAAGCTAAGCCTCGGTGAAACTTTGGAAGAAAACCTGAGTCAATTTTTGCCATATTATTATTAAATAATAAATGCTCTGTTATCATTTTATTCTAATAAAATCTATTCTAATAATAATATGAAATAGATCTATTTATTTAAATAGATTAATGATAAGTACTGCAAAAAGGAAACATAACCATAACGCGTCATTTTAGGAACTAACGCTTCGACTGCTTATAAATAACAGCTGACACAGCTGAGTTCTACTTCGACTCCGTCACTATAAATTGGCTCCGCCCCACGCGTCGCCAGAGGTGACCTAGGGTATTCCAGTTGAATATTCATGGGTTAAATAGATTCATGGTTTTAGCTAGGAATTTGAAAGTCTAAGGACGTATACAATATGCAGGGGTAATTTGAGAACTGAACTTTTCATGACCTTGAACCATGTCTCAAGGCCATTAAAAATTTATCTCGAGAACAATTAAAGATACAAAGTTGGTTTCAATTAGAAAAGTGTTCCCCGCCACATTTTAGGTTTAAATATCTTTGACCATACCTAATTTTACCAATTGAACAAATCGAGGAATTTTAATAATATAGCATAGCCAACACCTTATCTAGCAATAGTCAAGATAGCATAACGTAGCATAGCCAACACCCTTATAACAAACGTGCGGTTCCCTAAAAAGCTCGCCGAAAGTATCCCTGTAGAAGAAAGTTCGTAAAGGTTTCCAAGGTCGAAAATTAAATATTTCGAGACAGATGGCGCTTGAAGACCGAATCTTGAATTGGTCCGAAATTCAAATATGACAATAGTGCGTACGCGGGTTGACTAGTTGCTTTATTATTTGAAAAATCATTATTCTCGTGACATAAGCTGAGCTTCAAGACACGCGAGTTTTGCGTTTTTACGCTTTCCTTACACAGACCCCCACCAACTTACAATTGTTAGTGCCTAGGGCTCCACCTTCAGTAACTCCGGTACTGTTGGAAGCGACGCTAAAAATCGTCTCAACTAAATAGTCATTCTCCCTAAGAAGAAATTCTTCATTCAACAAAAAGCCATTTCTGTGATATTAAATATAATTACAATGAACAAGGTAATGAGCCGCTTAAAACGAAAAACCCGTCACTCGTGAAATCGTATCACGTGACTGGTCCGAATGAGAGTCTTAGCTAATGACCTATTAACTCCGTTTCTTCCCGCTCAAACAAGAAAACTCCACCGAGCAGAAAACAAGCATTTGGAAGTATCAAGGCGCACTAAAGAAAATGACTTTGGCCATAGGTCTTAAAAGAGGGTAATTCGAGACTACAGCTCCCATGTCCAAGGAGCTAACAAGGCGACGCTATAAACCCACGTCTACGGGAAACTCACCCTTCAGTTTTGCTATTCTGACTTATATTTTTTGGCGGATTTAATGTTGAGTTTCGTACCGTCGTTAAAGGAAATTAAGGTAAAACCCTTCGAATGATTAGTAAAGGTTTCTGCCACACGAATGAGAGAATGGGGCCAAAATTTTTAGCACGCCATTTTAAAGTTTTGAGCCACTTCCGTTTCAAAACATTTGCCTGGCAACAATGAAAATCCGGTAATATTCAAAATGGCGGCGAGCGTGAGTTTGTGTTCTACTATTACTCCTAGCAAAGGCTTAGGGAACGTTTTAAATGAGCAAGTACCTGGATCTATTCGAAATCGCTAGAAAAGATACCAAAGCTTTCGGTAGAAAATGTTTTAGCATATTACGAAAATAAATATCACCAAACGGCAGTTCGAGAGGAGTTACAAGTTTGCCATCGAAAGTTATGTGAACAGTGAAACTGTTGAATCCTCATTTAACAGGTGTGTATCATGTGTATATCATTCTAAAGAAATTTCATTTGCGTTACATTTATTTGAAATATCATAATTTTAGTGTTACCTATGTCGCTTTTGTCAAAGCAAAATGCTTTCGAAGCCAACGCAAAAGGCTAGAACCTTACACTCCGATGGTTGCGATGTCAACTCAGCCCAGACGCATAGTTGATGGAGCATGTGAGTGCAAAGCCGGAAAGTTTGGAACGTGTAATCATATAGTAGCTTAAGACTTTTGTGTCTTATAAAAGAAAACGGCTACAACTACGTCAAATAAATAGCCTCTAGCCAGAAGCAAATAAGAATTGCACGCTTCGAAATATCGTCTTTAAATTTATTCATATCTCCGTCGCAAAATAAGAAAGTTAAAAATATCAGAGTTGTTACGTTTTAACAAGGGTTCAAACTGTAATGAATAATATGATAAATAAAATCTAATAGGCTTTATAATTACCGAGAACCATGGCTAAATTAAAACGAATATTTAAATAATTTTTATAATTCGCTTTAAACCAATTTAAAGTTGTTATCTATTTAACCAAATGAAACCAACCCCATCCATTCATATTATGCCATTTTCACAAAAAAAATTTAACATGTATGGTGTTAAACTGTTAAGTTGGTTCGTCAAGTTAAAGATTTATTAAAACTACTAGCTTTAATACCCGGCTTCGTCCGGAGTCTAAGTTTTAAAAATTAGATCTGATTTGTACGTAATAAAGGTAAACGCTGACGCAAAAACGCAACACGCGCAGCAAAAACGTAACACACGTAGCAAAAAGTCCTGAACTACTTAAATATCCCAACTAAACCTCCCCTTCTACGAAGTCCCTTTCTTTCACACTAACTCCCCTTCTACGAAGTCCCTTTCTTTCACACTAACTCCCCTTCTACGAAGTCCCTTTCTTTCACACTAACTCCCCTTCTACGAAGTCCCTTTCTTTCACACTAACTCCCCTTCTACGAAGTCCCTTTCTTTCACACTAACTCCCCTTCTACAAATTTCACACTAACCCGTTAAAAACGTTTAAAGGTCGGGACGGGCGCAAAATAAAATTGAATTAGATTAATAACCATGTCAAGTATTTGGAATTAGGCGGTTTAGTTGGAAATCAGGCCCTGAACATTGAGTTAAAATTTCAAAGCTCTAGAGCTAAACGTTCTCGAGTTTTTAGGAACATGACATACAAATAAATAAATAAATAAATAAATAAAAGGACAAACTTTAAGATAATTAGAGGGTTAGCGAAAACAGAGAAATATGCTACCTTAAATCAAATGACAAGAAAACTGATCCACCTATTCCCCTTAAGTGGTATTGAAGAAAGAGGAGATAGTTCAAAGGGAGCCCCTCGGGGCTGCCACTCTTCGGCGTGTCAGAGCAGTTTCAAAACATTCTGCAACAATAATATTCCCCCATTCCCAAAGTAAAACATTTCTAAATAAAGCATTCGTATATAAGCAAAAGCGACATCAGACCCTTAAGTGTGTCAGCCCTACCTGGGCTCTAGAGCCTAGCGCCGCCGATCCAACGCCGCCGTCGCCGATATTTCCTCTGGTGACGAACTGCCGCCGCCATGTCATTTACTTTTCGGCGCGCCGCCGACGCCGCCGATGAAATGTTTTAACTTTTCCTATGCAACCTTTTTTTTCTTTCAAAAACATTTTGGAATTTTTTTTTAAATTTTCAAAAGGGGGCAGACATTTTTCCCCGAATTTCAGAAGTACACTTTCACGGTGCTAATTTATATACTTCATTTTCCATGACTATATGAAAATATAGGCACTAGGAGGTGCCAGTCGATTCCCCAAGTTTGAGAAGTTCAATTTTATCGTGCTAATTTATGGACTTCATTTTCCACGACTATAGAAAATGTGGGCACTAGGAGGTGCCAGTCGATTCCCCAAGTTTGAGAAGTTCAATTTTATCGTGCTAATTTATGGACTTCATTTTCCACGACTATAGAAAATGTGGGCACTAGGAGGTGCCAGTCAATTCCCCGAGTTTCAGAAGTACAATTTCATGGTGCTAATTTATAGACTTTATTTTCCACGACTATAGAAAATGTGGGCACTAGAGGGTGCCAGTCAATTCAACGAGTTTGAGAAGTACAATTTCATGGTGCTAATTTATAGACTCATTTTCCACGACCATATGAAAATGTGGGCACTAGGAGGTGCCAGTCAATTCCCCGAGTTTGAGAAGTACAATTTCATGGTGCTAATTTATAGACTTTATTTTCCACGACTATAGAAAATGTGGGCACTAGAGGGTGCCAGTCAATTCAACGAGTTTGAGAAGGACAATTTCATGGTGCTAATTTATAGACTCCTTTTCCACGACCATATTAAAATGTGGGCACTAGGAGGTGCCAGTCAATTCCCCGAGTTTGAGAAGTACAATTTCATGGTGCTAATTTAAAGACTTTATTTTCCACGACGATAGAAAATGTGACACTAGAGGGTGCCAGTCAATTCAACGAGTTTGAGAAGGACAATTTCATGGTGCTAATTTATAGACTTTATTTTCCACGACTATAGAAAATGTGGGCAATAGAGGGTGCCAGTCAATTCAACGAGTTTGAGAAGGACAATTTCATGGTGCTAATTTATAGACTTTATTTTCCACGACTATAGAAAATGTGGGCAATAGAGGGTGCCAGTCAATTCAACGAGTTTGAGAAGGACAATTTCATGGTGCTAATTTATAGACTCCTTTTCCACGACCATATGAAAATGTGGGCACTAGGAGGTGCCAGTCAATTCCCCGAGTTTGAGAAGTACAATTTCATGGTGCTAATTTAGAGACTTTATTTTCCACGACTATAGAAAATGTGGGCACTAGAGGGTGCCAGTCAATTCCCCGAGTTTAAGAAGTACAATTTCATGGTGCTAATTTAAAGACTTTATTTTCCACGACGATAGAAAATGTGGGCACTAGAGGGTGCCAGTCAATTCAACGAGTTTGAGAAGGACAATTTCATGGTGCTAATTTATAGACTCATTTTCCACGACCATATGAAAATGTGGGCACTAGGAGGTGCCAGTCAATTCCCCAAGTTTGAGAAGTACAATTTCATGGTATTAGAATTTAATATTTTCATACTTCTACGCGTTCCTTACTAAATGTATGAAACATTTCCAACAAAACAAGCGCAATCTATTTCCGGTGTTGTAAGACTCTAAATTCATACCGAAAGAATATCCGTGCTACAGAAACAGTCGATTTCTCATCGAATAATAGCAATAACCTTTTAAGACGCGCCTATAAATCCCAAGTGGGAACCGGCACAGAACTTCCAGAAATATATACATGTGATAGCAGTAAAAACGAAATATAATATAAATGTCATTTCCTATGAATAATTTAGCGCTTACAAGGAACTGAGAGATAAAAGGGAAGATCTGAAGGAACCAGCGAGTGACGGAATATCTATACAGCGCCATTAATATTAGTTATCAGAAATTCTGCACCGTTTTGGTAGCGAGTCCGAAAGGTTGTGTCTACTTTGAATTCACTTCCAAGTGACTATGTGAGAAAATATTCACGAAGCGGCTACATGCGTAAAAAAAAATTTAGAAAATCCAAAATATTATCCAGAAGGTAAATTTTCATATTCAAGAGTAAAATGTACTTCCATAAATATTTATTTTATTGTTAACGATAATATTTCTCGTCTCATTTTTCGGTTACGTGGAAGTGTATGGAAAGTGCGGTAAGCCTTGGCGACCGTCGCCGAAAATGAGGATCAACTATAAGTAAGCTCTAAATCGAAGCAGACTTTACGCGCTTCCCTCCTTCCGAGAATCTAACCAGCGACCGTGATAATCCGGCGTAGAACAGATAGCTCCGATAATCCCATTTATCAACACCCGATATACGAGACTAAGGCCTGGACTGAGGAAATATTATGAACAGTTTACCTCTCATGTAGCCAAGACGAGAGTTTTTCTCTATCTGCGCTACAAGAAAACAGTGTCTCGAAGAAGCTAAGGCGCCTTAATACGGCATAAAGGAACGATGTTACTATATATAAATATAAGGGTGCCTCTTACGAGACGTGAAAGCGAAATCAATTGATTATTCAGGTTTGGGCGTAGGTGGATGCTTCTACGCTCTTTAAACATTACGGACCAATGTTTGAGTTCAGAGTTTGGCTTATCATTCACTACGATTGGGGTTACGGGGTTATGACTGCGTAGGAATTGTACAAATGATATCGGGAGCTAGTAAAAATCATTATGCCGCTCCATTTCTTAGAATGACGTTTTTTCGAACACAAGAAAAGGAATACATTTTTTCGTTTAAATCTATATCCCTTCGTCTCTAACGTTCATTTCGTCGCATCGTTAAAATTTTAATATGTTCAAAATTTAATTAATTAAATTAATAAATGCGATGTATTTATTATTCTATTCTAATTTATAACGAAATTGTTCCGCCACTTATAGAGGTCGGGGATGGTTAACTTTTATTCAATAGATAAAGCTCTCAAAATTATTCGTAAAACGTTTTGATCAAGTAATTTATATTTCTGTATTATCCGATTTATTTTTTGATAAATTTGTAAAATTAATTGGAAAAACGACGTTTTTTTCGATAAAAAGCTCAAATTTTACGAATAATACATGTTTTTTAATCATTTTCCGAAATATTAACCGGTAAATTTCTTTGTTTACATTTTTTCCCCGAAACAAATCAATTTAAACATGGATAATGATTAACCGTTACCGACCTCTAGCCACTTATAATTAGTTATTCTATATGTGTATTTTCAATGATTATATTATATTTCGAAAAAATTTTCCGCCACTTATAATTAGTTATTCTATATGTGTATTTTCAATGATTATATTATATTTCGAAAAATATATATTTTTTTATCTTTACGAGATGACAATTCTGTGATTTAGCGAAAATATTAAAGGGATTCAGAGACGTCAATTGAATTTTTAGATTATCAAAACAACAAGCAATATAGACTTTAAAAAAAGGGGGTTATATATAAGCCTTTTACAAATTATATTAAGCTTTATTTTGTTTTAGTTTTGAGAGCAGATGTTTTGTGAAAAAGGAATGGAACCAATTTAACGAACTCCATATTTTGAAGCTAACTTTACGCACAGGGAGAATTAGTATGTTGAGATTATTTTTTCCAATCTCCCTCATGTGCTCAAAATCAAATCAGCCGATATCTTATAATCCTCAGCAATCCAATCCGAATTGATCTTTGATAATTCATATCACCCGATGCAGTTAGCTGAACATATTTTAAACTTTGAAATATAAAGTTAATTATTTGTTAGATATTAAATGTAAGAAGTTATTTAGAAAGGCTATTAAAATTCTTAGTTTAAAAAATTTATTAACGTAATTTCTTTGGAGTAGTCTAGTCAAATGAATTTATATTTATAATTTTTTAAAACAAATAAATTTAATGGTCTTTATACAAAGGATTTAAATTAAAATGCACGTTAAATTTGTAAAACTAGAAATTGTTTACAATTTCACTAAAAGGATCTTGGCTCTGCACGTAAGCATCGCGTGATATATTTCACACATCTCAAAACGTTGCAAAATGAATAAAACAAACTTTGTTTGTTTCAGTTTCGTTTTTAGCCCTCGATATGAATGTAGAAGACCCCATAGTGGGCGCCCCAAAGATGGGGTCAAGGTAAAATCAAAAATGTAATAATTATTATTTTTTTTTTACGAATCGTAATCAGGGCTGTATTAAAGCATGTGCCAAGTGTCTTCGAAATAAATGTTTTTTTCCATTGAATATAGTAATTCTATAGGGAGCTAGGAGCTCTACGTCACATGACGTCACCCATACTTTTTCCTTTTGAAAAAAATTCTACCCAACATGGCGGCCACAGTCCAAGCTACGGAGTGTTAGTTCCCTATTGGTAATTTATGTTTATAACCACATTGGCGTTAATAGATTCAAAAAAAGGTCTGATTTTTCTTAGGGGCCCCAAATTCTACTTTGCACAGGGCTCATAATAGTCTTAATCCGGCCCTGAATGTAATCAACAGCCTGAAATTTGAGAGCGAACCAAGCTAGGCGTCTACCAGGAGATAAAAAATGCCATTGAAGTTTTTATGAATCGTGTACTTCAGTATGTAAGAAGTGAAGTATGAAAGAATGTACGGAATGCGTCCAGTCGGCGTTGTGAAGATTATCGTGGAACGCGATATAGCCCAAGCGTACGGAAAGAGGTAGTACAGTTCAGTGCTATACAGTCACCAAAAACGTATACTGTGACGTACACAGTGACGTATACGCGTTTCCCGGCAACGAATTCTTAAATCTCGCGTAGAAATAATGTGGCCGACGGCTAGGCAGAAAATACGACGGGTTTAATTTTTAGTCAGATTTTAAAATATTTCTTAACTAATAAAAAAACTAGTTGCAAATTGAGTTTATGGAATAATAGTACGGGTGAAAGAGGGTAGCTCACCGGCAAAATTCGTCCCAACTTGCAATGTGGCCTAAAAATTCTATTTTGGTGTCTACTTTGAGGATCCGATGAGTCCGCAGCGATGCTGGGTGGATAACACAGTTTTGGGGGGGGGGGGCAGTTGCCCCCTAAATTTGCTTTCACCGAGTTGAGCCGTGTTTGGTGTTGTCCCCGATGGTAAATTTCACCCTGAGTCGAATGCGACCAACCACATGCCCGTAGGATGAACCGTTTCGGGGTTATGGCCGAATTTGTACTGAATCGCGTGGTTTTTTCTCTAATATGAAAAAAAAATCCCCAAATGTTAAATTTACAATCCGGTCAAGTTAGGTATCGTTTCTGTAGTATGTTTTAACGTTGAGTCGAATGAGACACGCCGCGGATCGCTGGGACTAATAGTTTTGGAGGTATGACCAAAGGTACATTAAACAAAGGTTTTTTTCGGAATTTCACTAACTGTTGAAAAGGTATATCAACCATTTGGCCGGGGACCAACCATACTTTCGGATCTTACGTATTATTTTGTGCCGAATCGAATGAGACCAACCGCAATTCCGTAGGATGAATCGTTTCCGAGCTATATGTGCGAACCATAAATGGTGTTTTTTTTCAAGAAGTTCGAAAATATTCATTTAAACCACCACCCGTGTCTACAAATTTCTCCCGCACGACCACAATGTATTCATCTAACATACTACTAAGTGCTGAATCGAATGAGACCAACCGCAGCGCCGTGGAATGAATAGATAACGAGTGATGATGGAATTTACATTAGATAATTGACATTTAATCCTCAAACAGGTTCTGAAAATGTTTTATCTGAACGATGTAAACAGATTTTTAGATTTCGTTAGAAAAACGACGCCATTTTATAAAATGGCGGATACAAATATAAATCATGGTGCAATAAGTTAGGTAATTTGTATCCGATTAACCTCAGATTTTCTACGTTACATTATCAGCCCGAATGAATTCGTACTATAGTTTTTTATAGAAATCCAACACCATTTTGGAAAATGGCGGATATCAATAAAACTCATCGTGCGATAAGTTCCGTAAATATTCGTCGATTAATCAGAAATTTTCTACGTTTCATTATCTGCCCGAGTTAATTAGACCTATGGGTTTTCCAATAATAATCCGACGCCATTTTAAAAAATGGTGGATATAAATATAACTTATGATGCAATAACTGCCGAAATTATTTGTCGATTTACGTGAAATTTTCTACATTACATTATCTGATCGAATAAATAAGCCCCTTACACTGTGATAGAAATATGACGCCATTTTACAAAATGGCAGATATCAATATCTCATAATGCGATAAATGGCGAAATTATTTGTACATTAATTTGAAATCTGCCGTATGCAAAATAGCACATAACAATATATGTCTTGATTGTTATTAGAAAAATTATCGATTATCAATTATTTCCCGAGTTATCAATAATTTCACATGTTACAAATAATTTCCCGATTTTCCAATAATTTCCCGATTTTCCAATAATTTCCCGAGTTACCAATAGTTCCCTGAGTTACCAATAATTTCCCGAGCTACCAATAATTTCCCGAGTTACCAATAATTTCCCGAGTTACCAATAATTTCCAGAATTACCAATAGTTTCCAGAATTACCATTAGTTTCAAGAATTACCAATAGTTTCCAGAATTACCAATAATTTCCAGTAAAATAAATTATTTCCCAAATTACCAATTATTTCCCAAATTACCATTAATTTTCCAAATTACCCAAAATTTCCTGAATTACAACCATTTTCTGAACTAACAATAATTTCCCGAATTACCAATAATTCTACAATGCCAATTGAACTAATTTAATAATATTTCAATTTACCCAAATTATGCCTAAATGATAAATTAACCATAATTATTTTCCATTAATCCAATGATATAAGAAATTACCAAATATTATTGGATTTTGCCGAAATGTATTAAAATTTACCCATTTTATATGAAGTTTCCTATAATTTTCTTAACAATAACAATATAGAATTTATCGCACCAAGGGATACATTGATGTGCGTTATTTTGAAAAACGGAGTATTTCTCTCATATGAAATAGGACTAATTTACTAGGTCAGAAATAGAAAATTTCAGAATAGTTGACGAATTACGGAACTTCTCAGACATGCGCCATTTTGCAAAATGGCTTCGGAATTCTTTCAAAATAGAAAGGACTTATTTATTCGATCATTTAATGAAACAGAAAAATTCCGATTTATCGTCGAATAATTACGGAACTTATATGACATCCGCCATTTTCCAAAATGGCCTCGAATTTTATTAAAATTAATAGGATTTATTATCTTTAATAGGTAATGTAAAGTAGAAAATTTCAAGTAATTGGACAAATAATTTCGGCAGTTATCGCATCATAAGTTATATTTATATCCACCATTTTTTAAAATGGCGTCGGATTATTTTTTGAAAACCCATAGGTCTAATTAACTCGGACTGATAATGAAACGTAGAAAATTTCTGATTAATCGACGAATATTTACGGAACTTATCGCACGATGAGTTTTATTGATATCCGCCATTTTCCAAAATGGTGTTGGATTTCTATAAAAATCTATAGTACGAATTCATTCGGGCTGATAATGTAACGTAGATAATCTTAGGTTAATCGGATACAAATTACCTAACTTATTGCACCATGATTTATATTTGTATCCGCCATTTTATAAAATGGCATCATTTTTCTAACGAAATCTAAAAATCTGTTAAGATTTATCGGCGAAAATATATGGCAGTTATCACGGCATAAGTTTTACAAATATTTTTTATTATACCTAAAATTTCGACGTATTTATTCAAATTCGCTCGAGTTCACCCAAAATGGTTTTTATTCCCTCCTATTTGTCCAAAGTAATCCAAAAATTTTAAATTTACTATTTTTTTTATTTTTATTTTTTTTATTTATTGAAGTTTTGCACAGGGAGGACCCTTAGAATTTGTCATTTTCGCATGTTATTTTACATAGACTTTTTCTTATTTTATGTTGTCAAAAACATTTTTGGTTGCCATGGCAAAACGGAAGCCCAGCGTAACTTTTCCCTTTAACGGGTTTCATGTTACATCTAGGTCTAACAATCCCCCAACTTTGAACCAAATCGGTAAGAACCACCTCGGGTCGTCTCCTCGTTAGTAGTATGTAAGATGAATACATTGTGGTCGCGCGGGAGAAAGTTGTAGACACGGGTGGTGGTTTAAATGAATATTTTCGAACTTTTTGAAAAAAAAAACCACCATTTATGGTTCGCACATATTTCCTTATAGCTCGGAAACGATTCATCCTACGGAATTGCGGTTGGTCTCATTCGATTCGGCACAAAATAATACGTAAGATCCGAAAGTATGGTTGGTCTTGGCCAAATGGTTGATATACCTTTTCAACATTTAGCGAAATTCCGAAAAAAAACCTTAAAAAAAAACGTTAAAACTCAGAAACGGTTCATCCTACGGGCATGTGGTTGGTCGCATTCGACTCAGGGTGAAATTTACCATCGGGAACAACACCAAACATGGCTCAATTCAGTGAAAGCAAATTTAGGGGGCAACTGCCCCCTCCTGCCCCCCCCCCAAAAACTGTGTTGTCCACCCAGCATCGCTGCGGACTCATCGGATCATCAAAGTAGACATCAAAATATAATTTTTAGGCCACATTGCAAGTTGGGACGAATTTTGCCGCTGGAGAGCTCTTTTTGGGCCTCTTTTACCCGTACTATAAAGGAATTAACAATTTGACCTGTATGTAATTGTAATTTCGTTATTAAAATTTGGCTAGGGTTTTAAAATTTAAAACGCGTGAATCTCAATGATATCACCCATTTTTTCGTCGCACGTGTAATAGCTCTTTATATAAAATACGAGGGGTCACGTGATTACGTTAGATTCATCGTGCAGTAAAGTTAGGGAGCGCGCGCATATTTTTGTTTTTGTTGAGCTCGCGCGAAAACGCACGAGACCCTCTACACAGATCTATTAGGAAAGCGCGTTCCAAATAATAACACTTTTTGTACAATCATGTATGCGTATATATTCGTTTATAGAGAGAGCTATTATTTATTATGATCTTAAAATCGAACCACGCGGGCTTAGCAATATTTATCTGCATTTGTCTTAGCCAATAAGAGTATCCCTTCCGAACCAGCGCTCCCCTATTTATACAATGTAACCGCTGAAGATTTTCAGATCAATTTCTTTTAAGATCTATTGAAATTTTAGTTTGGACATTTTCGCCACTTTTAGTATCAAATATTTTTTGTTACTTAACACTTAAAACACTATACCAAAATGTACTTTGATATTTGCTGAGTAAAAAAATAAACTTGGCCCTATTCCTTTCTCGGTAAAGTGGGAAAAGCTAATGACGAAAGTTAAACTTTGACCCCACGGAAACCATTTCCGCTTCTCGTATGAAAAATAAAAAAATGCCCACTAGATGGGGTGGTGTGGGAAAGAAAAATCGGGTTGAAATCCGAACGTGGCTTCGTAAATATATATCCCGCTTGTCGAGGACAAACCCGGACGGACTAGTCGTATATTTGGGGGTACGGTTCAATATATCCGAATATTATTTCTATTCCGACGATGTCCGGTGCCCGAGAAACGTGAGGAGCTTTTTATTTGTCGAGCTTAGACGAACACCCGAAAACACCCCGAAACCAATTGTACCGCGGCCTAGCCTTGGATTTGCGCTCCACTATACGTTTCTTATAAGGCGCCACGCCGAAATTTACAATCCCAGTTTCGTTCGTGGACGGATCAGATGGCGGCGGGTTGGAAGGCGTCGCGAAGAGGTACGGTCTGCGCCTTTTCAGCGGCGTCGGATTCGCGAGGAATAAAGCTCGTCTGGATCGAGGCGGAAACTCGTTTCCACATCCGTACAAAATCGTTTATTTTCCGCGGTGGCGGAATGTCATCGCTGACTCCGCTAGTAAATTATATATCATCGGCCTTTTCCGAAAGAGCAAATAGATCTAAGGCGGGCTATTCTTTTAGCATTTCGAAGCGTCCACAAACGCGCCGTATCTTATTCAAAAAGCCCGAGGCGATAACTCAGTACGTGGATTCCCCGAAAGCCAGGCCAAGACAAAACTTTATTTGCCATTACAGTTTCTCGTTCTGAAGAAATATCATAAACCACGCCTTTCCTCGCTTATTCCAGATCGATAGCAGGCGCTCTCACTCTCCGTGAAGGCGGAGATAATCTTCCGGAAATCATCAAACAGACAGTGCCCAGAGGCGTAGTGAGGGGGGGGGGGGCAGGGAGGCATTGGCCCCGGGCACCGATGGGTAGGGGGCGCCAAAGTATTACATGTAAAATGGATTTGTTGGATTATATATTAAACTAATTTTTCTTGAAATTTGAAATGTTTTGCCCCGGGCGCCAAATATCCTCGCTACGCCACTGTTAGTGCCGCATTATCCATAAGACTGACTAGGATGAAGCCTTGGGGACCCACCAAGTGTAGGCAGGGGTCCATGCAACATAAGGGGGAAGGTTAAGCAGAGCTCTCTAGAAGTTTGAACAACAACGTCGGGAACATAGATAAAATAACTTCGTATATAGATAGGAAACTTCAATGGGGCAAACTGACTCTCACGAGATTGCCCTGACATCTAGTGACTGCGCCAGTTGGCTGTGTTCTCAAGAGCGTAGAACGTATTGAGGAATTTGAGGTCGGAGTTTTGGGAATAAAAGTATTTTTCAAGGTAAATGTCTTCAAATATACCAGAAATATCGTTTAAAACAAACTTGAAATCATTACTGAATGCTATTTATTTAGTGCTATTTTTTAAATTTGCTCTCAGTTCAAGAAAAAAGTACTTTGTACTTAAGCCTTTGTAATTGGGATTGCGTTACACCAGGTTCTAGTACGGACTTCGTGTAGTGCGAACTTCACCAAATAATATTATTCGGGTGCCGCCACCAGATGTCGGGCAAAATTCCGGCGTCACTTCTACAACATGAAGTTTCCTATCTATTTATACGAAGTTATTTTATCTATGGTCGGGAATAAACGTGAACATTTTAGACGTTTTACTTTTCACGTTTGTTCTTCGGAGTCAAATATTTAGCAACTTCAAGACGATGCCATATTTTCTGTCGTGTTTAAATTTAAATACTGATAATTATCATTTACCAACTCAACAAATCGAGACAGAGTTATGGCAACATATTATTTACCTAGCAGCTTACTAATAGCGTTTTCTATTTGACTGCTCTCGAGCACTCTAGATCGCTCTGATCAACATTTTACGTTCTATTTGCGTGCTCCGATTTGCTCCGATCAAGTTTCGCGTGTTCCATTTCTCGCTCTCGGGTGCTCTGAGATCGCCCAAAACCGATCTGCCGATTTCGACAGATCAACGGATCGAGATCGAGATCAGAGCAAATTTTCGCGTGTTCCTTTTAGATTTTTGGGCAATGGCAGACAAAGACGCGAAAATTCAAACTACAAGCAGACGAAAAACAACAAAGCGCGAGAATATGTTCATGGAATGTTCCATTTGCTTTTTTACTCTAGTCGATTGGGGCGAGATCTATGACGTCAGAGACAGATTCTGAGCGAATCTCGAGCAATCAAATGGAAAACGCTATAATTGTTAAAAAGCGTAAATACTGGTTTGATTTGAAATACCCCTAGGCCTTGTACAATTAAAACGAATTGGCGAAATTCATACGAGTATACAAAGAGAGACATTTGCGGTACACCCCGGGCACACGAAGAAACAAATATTTGTTTTTGGACAATACTCATACCCATACATAACGCCTGTTTTAGTATTGTTCAAACGACGTTTTTAATTCTTCGTGTACCCGAGTTAGCGAAAGGTGTACAATTTTGTTAAAATTCGATTGCCAAAGCACTTGATTGTGTTAGCTGGAGAACTAAAAGCACTCTAAACTGATTTTAAAGAATGTTTATCCCGAGGGGCAGATCACTTTGTTACAGGGTGTCCTAATAATCAGGAACAAAAATTTAATCATTATTTAATCATTTTTAATCTTTGTACAGCCAAAGCTACAGATTTAATTTTAATCTAATCTAATCATGATTTAATCATACGAGGGTGTTCTAATAATCATTGGAGTGAGCTGCCCCTCGGTTTATCCTCGAACGTCGTGTTATTCCCGACGTTGACTGTTAAAACTTCTAGAGCTCTTTTCTTAACCTCTCTATTCTCTGCAACCCGTTTAAGATATCGTTTCTAAAGGGAACCATTCTCAATTTGCAAATTTTCCATTTATTTGGAATACAAATTGGGAGATTAGATACGTCGTACAGATATAATTTATTTCCTTCAAACAAAAATACGGCTGTTTTGCAAGAAATTTACAACACCTTTCAAAGACTTTTCCGTTAATTAAAACAACTCACGACTCCCTGAAGATTTTCCATCATTAATTTCGCTTAAAGAATCTGGAACCGTTCGACCCACGACCCTTAACAAAAATGGTCGAGACCCTTAGGACCCCTTGTCAACGCCACTGATTTAAGTTTCCCCAACACTTCAACGACCTTTTCTTCTAATTAAACTTTAACACCGAAAAACCCATCACTTACACTCAGCTCACCCCCAGGGATTACTTGGAAGGGGTTTCAAGCAGCAGGGAAAAACATTTTAGCTCTTTTTCATAATCTCGTAAAAACCTATTTGAAAGATGTTAGAATACGAGAAATAACCAAACGGAACAAGATGGAATGTTCTTTCAGACGTTAGATACATATTGGCCTTCAAAGCAACGGATGATAGCGAGCGACATAATGGAAAAGAACACGAGAAAACTACATTTTCAGAAAGGATTTCAAACTGAAGCGGTACAGCACGTTTTCGCGAAAAAATAAGCCTTCTTTGTTTCGACGATAGACGCGAAGTATTTATGGCGAAAAAAGGAAGAAACTTGTAAGGTTGTTTTGTCCAAAGAATGCGTATTTACGATATATTATGCATTTTTTGTATTTTTTCTTCATTGTTTCATCATCTTTGAACATTTTGTTAAATATCCCAATGGAGTTGAGAGCTCTAGCTCCCTTAAAATTTTCGAAAATAAGTTCTAACTTCCCACGTTGGTAAGAACCCTAGTGAATCCAGAAAATATTTTGTTCAAGCAGCGATGAAGATACTGAAGACTCGAGGCGGGGGTGGGGAATAAAATTAATTTTTCTTCCCGTTAGTAAGGAAAAATTCCAACTGTTAAAGTGAATAACCCCCCCCCCACACCCGTCATTAAAACAAAAAATGGAAGCAAGGGTAATTTAATAAGCTTCTCTCTATATCAAATCTCTTAATTTTGTTTGAGGGAAAAATAATATACTTCTCTAAAAACGAAAAATTCGGTCGTTTCTCGTATAATTGCATAAGTAACATAATCATTCAATAAGTATGCCATGCCAGCATTTTCTTTAACGAAACCTTTTTCAAGGGATATTACGTAAATTACGTCACTTCGAACTCCGTGACGAAAGTTAGAGAAAACGGATTTCGAAAATGTGCAGAATTCCTGTACTTTTACTATCTATAGTTTAGAGGTCGAACTCAACCTCGAATAAGTAGTTGGCGAATACTCGTCGATTACCGAGTACCAAAAAATTGCATATTCGGGTACCCGATTACTCGAATAAGCTGCTCTCTAAACTCGTCGAGTATTTGTTTTTTCTATCCTCGTTGCTTTAAAGATCAAAGAGGGGTTTTTACAACTTTTTGGGCGGCAATAAACGGTACCTACAAAGTTATGGGAACTGTGGTTCATTTAAATTAAAGGATTATTTTTCAGCATTGAAAGTTACTTTATAATCCTTTTAAATTTAATTTCATAATTTATTGAATAAAACCCGCTCCTAATCAAGTACTCGATAACTCGATTCATTAAAATATTGCTCAATGTTTTTTTTTAGTTACTCGACTCGAATAAGAGAAAGTTTCACCTTAATCAAGTACTCGATTACTCGACTCGAATACTCGATGAAATTTTTTTTTTACTCGATAACCTATTCGATTGCCTGAAAGCACTACTCGCACAGCCCTATTGCAGACCCTGAGAACGCAAAACACACCTCTTTCACCGATAAGAAAATTGGTTTTTCATCAGAGAGTCCAGAAGAGGACCAATAATATTTAATCATAGCTGGAAATAATATTCGGTTGCAAGTCCAAGTCGAAACTGGGCGAGAGTGTCAGTGTCGAAGAAAGGTTCGGTGAGACAATTATAATTGAAACAATAGGAAGTATCATACTTATCGTTATTACATTCCTTATGAATTTATCTCATATTACGCGTGAAACAAGGACTCATTGATATTTTTCCTACGGAAATGTTTAGTGTTGTAAGTCGGAAAATTTTCCGTATTTTTCCGAAAAAAACGTTTTCATTCCATGATTAGTTTGCAAATTTAAATAAAGCGGCATTTTGCCTCATTTTTTTCGAATCTAAAAGTAAAACTAAACCTCAAGACTAGTTTAAACTGATTAACAATGTAACACTATTAATCATTTGTAGTATGTTTACTGGTATTAGACAAACCCTTCAAAAGTAATTTATGTTTCAATTTTTTATTTTTCAGATTTGCGGAAAATTTTCTGGAAATGTTTCCGCATTTTATTTTTCCGGAAAATTAACAACACTTGAAATGTTACACAGAGGCATACTTATGAAGTATTATGTTACGTATGATAGTAGGTTTACTAGAAAATAAAACAAAATTGCGATTAAAATTAAGTTGCGATAAAAAATTAATCGAATGAAAATAAGCTGGATTTCAAATTGCAGCGGGCTGTTGACCCAATTCTCCGAATAAAAAAACGAATTAATTAATACGACGCTAGATAATGACGTTCGTCTTCCATAATTACATCATTAAAGACGTCAAATTGAGAGTAATAATGGTATTTTCTCGGAAGGAAATCCGAGATTAAAAGAAAACTACTTCGAGATGAGGTTTGCGAAACCGCGGAAAAATCAAGAAATGTTTGGCCTAAACAAGAACACCAACCCACCTTAAAGATTGTTTCACCAATGTTATATTTAGAGTTGTTCATTTTCCGGAAAAATAAAATGCGGAGAAATTTCTAGAAAATTTTCCGAATTGCGGAAAATTAAAAATTGAGACATAAATTACTTTTTAAGGGTTTTTAATGTTTTTAACTTTTTATCCATATAAAATGTCTAATAACAGTAAACATACTACAAAACATTAATAGTGTTGCGTTGTTAAAGGGAATATAACCCGCAAAACAATATTTATGGAAGACCCCTTCAATTTTTCAAATTTCCCTGTACGGTGGCGCCAAACATTTTTAAAGCCAAAGACAAGAGCGGTCAGAGCTGTAAATGTTGGTGTTCCTAGGAGGATGTAAATACTGGGGTGGAAATATGGGATTCATAGGCCTGGCAATGTGGGGAATTCGGACATAAGATACTAGAGACACCTAGCGGACACCGTAGTCGAAATTTCGTCCGCGTGTTCGTTGGGACTTGGTTAGAAATGCGTGCCGGTTTTAAAATCGTGTTAAAGATTTATTTATTTTGTCTTCAAATTAAATAAACGTCTCCGAAATTAGTTTCGTAGAATCCAGGTAGAATATTCGTGTTTCAACTTGTACAGAAAAACCTACTGAATAGAATGAAAAGTAGGCAAAATTTATAGAGACAAAACATTCCGCCTATTTTTACGATGGCGCTACGCTCGTATGTCCGAAATTGTATAGCTCTCGCGTTGCCGAAGCTAAAACAGCGAGTCCGTGATGGGGGAATACAAATTTCTGTTCCAGGTGCAGTATTATATTCCTAGGGTGTTCCACACCAAATACCTAAGGTTATATTCCCTTTAATCAGTTTAAACTAGTCTAAAGGTTTAGTTTTACTTTAGGATTCGAAAAAATGAGTCGAAAATGACGCTTTATTTAATTTGCAAACAATATATTAGACTAATCATGGAATGAAAACTCTTTTTAATTTTTTTCGGAAAAATACGGAAAATTTTCCGGAAAAAAAGGCCTCGGTCATTTAACTTACAACTCTAGTTATATTCGATAATGCGACGCTTAGCTTATAACTGTAACAACCCACGCGATTTTACAAGATGAAAATTTTTTCCAATTTCATTTAACGAGGTCGGCAAAGAAAATTTTTAATCGGGCTCGATGTGGGAGTCAGTTTTCAACCGGCCCTGGAGAGTTTCAACCTAACATAGTATTTTATTTTAGTTAGATTTCATAAATTTACAGATTAAAGTAAGGGTAGTACAAAAAACTCTAATGTGTTTTTTTAAATTATTTTTTAAATAAAACGCGACAAGTTGTTTTTTTCGTTTTCGTTACAGATGGTGCTCTGAATCGTAAAATAAGGGGTCTTCTATAAATTTCCAAAATTATATAAGGGATGGTTCACAAAAAATATGGCTGTACTAAAATTAGGAAAAATTTGCAAGATAATATATACAGCTGAAACAAACTTAATTACACAAAATTAGTAAATTGTCAGCTATTTTAGTTTATTTTCAAATGTTTTATTTTATTTTAAATCAGTTAAAAACGAAAACTTTAAAATTGTATTAGGATATCTTTTAAAAATTTCAGTTAACATCAAGCCTTTGTTGTAATATTTTAGTAGAATATTTAAGCTTTAAAATAACAATTACGCTATAATTTCTGGTTTAGTTAAAAACAATTCAAGGCTAGAACGTTATAAAATAAAAATAAATAGATCAATTAACAATTTTAAAAGGAAATCAAAATCAAATTTCTTTTCTTTACGATTGCTAGCATCAAAGCTTTCGAAGGAAAAAATTACCAAAGCTCCCGCGAAATAGAACTTTTTAAACTATCAACGCCAAGAATGAAGTGATTCGGAGCGCGCCAAGCGGTGACACCTTGCGAACTAAAATGTCGGAAAAATAGGCCTCACGGGCCTTGAAAATAACGGAGGCAACGAACAAACGGTAACCTTTGGTTTAACCTTGGACTATGGGACTTAAATCTAGACTGGACTCTTGATTATTTCAGAGCAGTGCCACTAGTAGCGCCGCGGTGTAAGAGAAGCCGTGTTCGCTTACAGCTGGTAACACTGGGTGAAAACTCCGCCCGCGTTGAGTTTGAATGTTCTCTTCCCCCTAGTTAAAGTGGTTTTTTCCCCGAGTTCCTCGGTTTCCCCTTTCCATTAAAAATTGTTGAGGTTAACAGTAATAGTTAGTGTAGGGAGCTGTTGGCTCGCGTGGATTGAAGGGCTTGCTACCCTCCTCCTACCAAATGTTTAAAGGTATTATAAGTCGCTAGATGACTTTGGCCTAAGGTGGTGCCTTGGGTATTAGCCAAGCTGATTATTATTATTATTTGACTTGGACCTAAGATGGTGCCATCTAGGAGCAACAAACACAAGGAGAACGCAGCTAGCCTTTAAACACGCAAACGAAGGGTTGTGTACGAATTTCATTGGACGAGCGTCACGAACCTTTACGCTGCACGTTTTACGGGCGGGGGGGGGGAGACAATTTCCGAATTTTCCCCTTCCGACGGCAGCTGGCGCTAAAGCGTCTAGCCAATGAAAAATGTACACAAGAAAATCCACGACTTTTTTCGGGTTGCGTTCTCCTTGTGTGGGGTGTTGTTTGTTGCTCCTAGGTGCCATGGGTTTTGTGCTTAGTCTATAAGTAGACTAGAAGAAAATAATGGTGATAGATAACATCAGAAGTTGATAATATATGTCTTACGAGAGAAGTGTCCATCTAGGCCATGTACCTTCGCAATATTTGCTTGTGTAAGTTAGATTTTGAACTAAGTGTTTTCCATATATAAATGACCTTCATAAATATTTTCAGACTACTCCCATAAATCTAGGACCAATATAAAAAATCATAGATATTTTTATAGATTTTGGCCGCCATTTTCCAAAATGGCAGTAGAAGTGTAAGTAGGAGAGACGGCAGTAGCGGTGTCAGGATTTTTGGGGAGGTAGGCCAACCATTTAAGAAACCCTGTTAAGAAACTGTTAAAACTATGTGGAATGTTAAAAATAAGAATTAAAAGTTTCAATACTAAATGTTAAAAAGATAAAAATTAAAGGTTATCTTTAAAAGTATTTTGTATTTTTAAACTTGTTTTTCTGTCGTTAATGATGTATTCGTACACGTTTTCGAGTTCGACAAGCCCACAATTTTTTTAAATCCGTCCACGAGGATTATTTAATTTTTTTGAAGCAATTGGTGAAATTTTTGGGTAAAATGGGTACGCGACGAAAAAATTATGAATTTAAACATTGCTAAAAACTGAGTGTGTGTCGATCCTTCTTTGTGTACCGATAACACTTAACAAATGAGTGGTTATTTACTTATGCTTCTACGACTGAATTCCAGTCTATCAATTTGCATTCATTCCTTCGGTACTTCGCATATACATCCCTTACATCAGAACTTACAACTTTACGAAAATGAATGTACGTAGGTACACAAACAAGGAGACGACCCAAGGTGTAACCCACCGATTTTGCTTAAACTCGGTGAATTAGTAGACCTTAACGTAACTTCAAAATTCCCAAAGGGAAACGTTACGCTTTCGTTTTGTCATGGCAACCGAAAAGGTTTTTGACAACACCAAATTCAAATTTATCTATGTGATTTAACATGGGAAAATCACATATTTCAATTTAGATGAATTTACTCAAATTATTCGTAACTTACCGAACTTTACTTTATCTTACCGAATTTCACTCGTATTTTCCGTAATATGTTAACATTTACCTTAAATTATCAGTCCAATACAGACTAATTAATTAAAATTAATTAAAATTTACACGTTATTACTAATATTGCCGATTATTTATCGTATTTAACATAAATATACCAAAATTTATTGTGTTTTTCAGGGTTTATCCAATTTTTTTAAATTGATCCCATTTAGTCGAATTTATTTTAATAAATTTCCATTTTTTTTAGTTTAATTAGCAATTATTGACAAATATTTGAACTTACCTCAATTTACCATACCTCGCTCGCTTATACCCATCGACGTACCAACTCACCCAAAAATAGTCTCTCTTACCCAAAAATACAAAAAATTTCCCAATTTACATCTTAAATTTTAATTTTTTGAAATTTCTTTGTTTTTTCATAGGGGGGGGGGGGGCGGCCTTGAAATATGTGATTTTCCCATGTTAAATCACATAGAGAAATTTGGATTTGGTGTTGTCAAATCGGTTGCCATGGCAAAACGAAAGCCCATCGTAACTTTTCCCTTTGGGAATTTTAAGTTACGTTAAGGTCTACTAATTCACCGAGCTTAAGCAAAATCGGTGGGTTACACCTCGGGTCGTCTCCCTGTAAGTAAAGTAAGTTGAAGAACCATTAATTTGTAAAGATAAAATTAAAGATACAATTTCGATATAGTAGCGCTCGCGAAAAATTAAAACTAAAAAATAAACTACTGTCAAAGAAAACTTACCTTTGAAAGGAATAAAAACAGCAGTGTCGTTAAGCGAATCACTCGCAATGAATATTGGAAAATTAATAAATAAATAAATTATTTAACAAACAAATTACAGAATTTTTTTATATTTAATAATTTGGAGGCCCATATATTAAATTTTGGAGGCCCCTTAAGACGACTTTTGGAGGCCCCTACCAAAATTTCAAGTAGGCCCAGGCCTACCCCGACCTATTGCTGGCGCCGCTACTGAGAGATGGGGATGCATTACCAAGTTAAAGAGCGCACAAACATCTATAAGAATCCGAAGAGAAAAATTATCGATCAATTGGTTCTAGGTCAAACTCTAAAATGACTGTACCGCACTTTAAGTTGATGGCGATAAATACTAGTGAAAAAGAGTTTTAGATATACTGCGAAACAAAGTAGAAAAGAAAAAAGTAAAGGCAATAGGGAATATCAGAAGTATCCATCAAGGCCATTATAACGAAACCAGTACCTTCGCAGACTTGACTCGGATTCCTCAAAGACTCAAATGTTAAAAATAAGTGCGAATGTACAGTTCCGATCAAACGTTTCTGGCCGTTTTCTCTTGGCAGCCATTTTGTTTCTATTTTAGGTAGAGAGCCGAATGAGGGCTTCTATAAAAGAAACCTCTCACGAAAATAATATAGGTGAAAATTAAAGCCCTACCACCATTAGGGCGCGAGCAAAGCCGGAAATAGCCAAAACCCTCCAAAATGACGTCATGAAAAAATAAATAAAATATGTCATGTCTACGCTTGTTCGGAAACATAATATTCGGAAACATAATCTGGTTTCATTTTTCAAATCGGATTTGTGGTTGTAAAGTTATTTAATTTTTAAGTGAAACAAAGCAAGCGTGAAAGTAGTATTTAAAATAATGTCGCTCGAGATCATGATATTTTTTGCTTCACCCCAAAAAGCGATATTATTGCGGTAATGCAAATTTTTAATATTTCATAATAACATTTTGTATATATATATGTTTTTAATTCTTAACGGTCTGGGAGAGCTAGCTGTTACACCACCATAGTGTTTTGAATTGTTTTTCAACTAAACAACTAAAGCAAAAATTTTCAAAAAAACTTTCCACTATCACAAATTAAAATAATGTAAATTTAAATATAAACATATACACACTTTTACGAAGTCGGCCATTTCATTACAGCCCCAATTTAAAATAGTACAGGCAAGGGCGCCTGCACGTACTCATCAGCTCGAGACGTCGCGTGCACTTGACCGCGTGAAGCGGCCTTGCATGCACTGTTTGAAATCAGACCTGTAATAAAATGGCAGCTCTCACAATTAAGGATATAAAAGAGTGTATACAATTGGCCAGTTTCAATAACATTACCGCCATATATCGGTTTCAAACATTTTGCACCGAATAAGGCAGCGCGTTCTTAAAATTAGTCTCGCGCCAATTGCGATAAAAAAGCGCGTGTCAAAACTATTGAAGTTGGCTCTACTTGAGGTATTTGATTTAAAGCTAATAGGTCTTTCAATAAATTAACTTGACCTTCTTGTTTCAATGGTTTCACTTACGTCACTGTCTCTTACTTTTACAATGGAGTCGCGAGGAATTTCGGATTTTTTAGCGCGTGTACAAATCGTGCGTGACAAACATCAATGATTTACTAAGAAGTTTCATAATTCTGGTTTTATCTCAATTTTTATTTACGGCTTTGAATTTTTATACGCATATTATTAAATAACGAAACTACTTCGCGTGTATGCGGCTTAAGAAACGTATTTTTCTACTTTTAAACGGAAGATGAATTTGTTATTTATAAACAGAAGCGCCATTTTATTTTTAGCAAGCTGTTGTTAATATTTAAGTATTTACAAGAGCCGGTATTTCACTCTATATAAATATTTAACAATCTCGGGTGGCCTTACTTCGCACTTCCACAGGCGTAATAACCCCCCGTCTCGTTGGGCAAAGTGTAAAACGCAATCCGGACCACCGTATAAAAAGTTTTTTATTTTCCAACTTAATATAAGTGTTTTCCGCTCCAGCGGAAAGAACCAATCTGGTCTTCCATAAAAAACCACATCGGAAGAATAATCATCATTTAGTATAACAATCGAAGGCCTACAGCGGGGGTAAAGACGACGCGTTGAGCGCGGACGCTAACTATCCGATGATCTTCGCTCGATCTTATAGAGGGGAAGATCATCAAACTTCGATCTAGGAAGGTCTCCTTTTTAGTCGATTAAAAAGGTCTATAACGAAGCGCAAATTCACTCGACTTTGGGGGGAACGGTGGGGGATTAAAAGTACGTCCCACCCCGCCTTTACGCCACCAATCGAGCGATGCCCACTTCGATTATAAGAGGAGCGAAGGCTTAAAATCTCCGTAGCGTCTCCTCGAGAAACGAGAGGGCGCTACGCGAGTAACGCGATGCTGGGCATTTTTTTAAAATCCTTTCTCAACTCACAAGATGCTCGTGTTAACCTGGCATATTCGTCTCTCGGGCTCTTCTCAAGAGCGGTTCAGGTTTCGTCTCTCTCACATATCCACTCGATCAAACGTGTTTACAGAGCTCATCTCTTTTCTCGCGCTCTCTCATTCGCCGAATATCAAATTGATTACAGGTAAATCACTTCTACACTCATCTTATAAAATATTAAACGTTCTCATATAGTAGCTCATTGAACATAGAAATAAATTTTATAAAATAAATTTTATATTATTACCAATTTCAGCAAATAAAATAAATTCCGAAAAATCTACGTAAAAACGTAGATTTTGTAGCCCAGAATCTCAATTTTCATTTCAGTTAGTCGAGAGCTTAAGAGTGCAAAGACAGCTCCGCTCCTCTTTCGCTCAATCTATGACTGGTGAGTTCATGTACTTATGTGAATTCCTCCGTGATGTAAAAGGGATTTTTTACTACAAAAAGGATACAAAAATTCATTCATTCGTTCATGACTTCATTTAGCGCTCTTCTCAACTCTTTTATGAGCGACACCAAGGTTTGAAGATTGTCACTCTTTTAAACTATGTATGACGATTACAATCCTGCAAGTGCCTATGGAACCTTACATCTGGTATTGGTGTACCATGTGGCCACATTTACCCTAACCTCATTTCACTAAGCTAACATGTCCAAACCTGAACTAACCCAACCTAACCTAACCTCACCTCACCCAGACTAACCTAACCTGTCCAAACCTGATTCAACCTAACCTCACCTAGGCGCACCTATAGAAATCGTGGGGTGGCTAAGTGGTTAGCACTCTCACCTCGCAGCGAGAGAAGCTCGGTTCGTTCCCAGCTTCTAGCACTCAGTGTAAACTCGGAACAACTCCTTCCGCGTTGGGTTTGCAAGTTCTCTCCCGACTGGTTGAAGGGGTTTTCCGCCGAGTTCTTCGGTTTCCCCTTACATAAAAGCTTGTTGAGGTTAACGGTAATAGTTAGTGTAGGGAGCTGTTGGCTCGCGTGGCATGAAGGGCTTGTCACCACCCTCCTGCGCATTCTAAACTGGCCATTGGTATTTGGCTTTACAAATCACTGGTTGATTTAGGCCTCTGGTGGTGTCTTGGGTATTTGCTTAGCTGATTATTAAATTTAAAACGGGGGAAATGTTGACACAAACTTGATCCTTCTGTCTCATCTGAACCGCTCTAAAATGAGCGGAGCTTGCCCACTAGCGGCGCTACGAAACGCGGTTGCCAACTCACTATCTCCGAAAGAAAGCGAGAAAAAACGCGGTAGTCAATCGATTTTCAATCTGGTTTCTTGAGAGTGTATATAGCGGTGTCTCGAAAGTGGCGGTGTAAAGTGGGCGCGTGGAAAAACTCCAGGTGTCGGTAACAGCGGCCCTTTAACGGTAAGCGACCGCGAACAATTTCAAACAGATCCCCGCCCTCCCTCGCGCCAATAGATACATCTTTTTCGTTTCGGTTTCATCTTTTTTCGCCGAATATCCCGCCGTCAGACACGAATTGATATTAAATTTCTATAGCTAAAGAACGGCCACGTCACGAGGTTGTTTTCCCAGAAAAAAGGGATTGATCTATCGCTTCCGCTTCCACAGTGATCCATAAATTAATGTCCGAAAGGAGCGCCCCGAATGCATTATAAAACATTTCTATTCGAGAAAAATAACAAGAATGAATTGGGTTTAACGGAGGATACGCGGGCGTCTAGTGATTCCCTCGTTAAAAACCACGCCTTTTCTCGAGTAACATTCCCCCCTCCTGTCAGTTAGGGGGGAAGACACTCCTGCAACAACACAGGCTCCCCCCCGTGTAGGCGGAGAATATCTTTAGGGTATCGTCATAACAGGGGCTATAGTTGAAGTTACATATTCTCTGTTAACTTGAATAAATTCTTGAAAATACGTATTGCACAATGGCAAAACATACACTGTTAAAAATAAAGGTTTTATTTTAGACCTCTAAAGTGCTTAAAACATTTTCCAATATTTAAGACCATTCAGGGTTTTATCATAGAACATATTTAAACCTTCTGCTCCCCAAATTCAGTCCTTTTGTGGAGTGTTTAAGTACTTATTTTACACTCTTTTATCCATTTTACTTCATAAACAGTAAGAAGTTAATCTTTTTTAACTTTATTTTCAGTCCTTTATAGGCCCTTATTTAATACTTTTTTATTATTATTTAATACGACTTAATAGATTAACCATTAACATGTAGAAATACAAAGTTTGAATTTTGCGCTTTCTTTCTCATAATAGATGGCAGCATGGAGCTGTGTTTTTGTTTATATTTTCCAAAACGCTTTTTCCTCTCTCATGTGTAAACAAGTCGGCCCAGGCCGTAATATTAGTTCCACATCAGTGTATTCGAGTGGGCAAACCCATACACCCTTAGTAGACACAGGTAGGCAAACTTATACAAAAACTGTTGAGGCTACGTGATTTCTTATCGTTTGATATATAAATTGCCATCCTAAGTTAAAGAGTGGGTGCCGCCCATGCTCAGGATACGCGGGTGGGCAAACCAATACAAAAGCTGTTGAGGCCATGTAATTTCCTATCTTTTGATATATAATTTACCTTCCTATATTAAAGAGTGGCCACCGCCCACCCTCAGGATACGCGGGTGGGCAAACCAATACAAAAGCTATTGAGGCCATGTGATTTCCTATCATTTGATATATAATTTACCATCCTATGTTAAAGAGTGGCCACCGCCCACCCTCAGGATACGCGGGTGGGCAAACCAATACAAAAGCTGTTGAGGCCATGTGATTTCCTATCTTTTGATATATAATTTACCTTCCTATATTAAAGAGTGGCCACCGCCCACCCTCAGGATACGCGGGTGGGCAAACCAATACAAAAGCTATTGAGGCCATGTGATTTCCTATCATTTGATATATAATTTACCATCCTATGTTAAAGAGTGGCCACCGCCCACCCTCAGGATACGCGGGTGGGCAAACCAATACAAAAGCTATTGAGGCCATGTGATTTCCTATCATTTGATATATAATTTACCATCCTATGTTAAAGAGTGGCCACCGCCCATCCTCAGGATACGCGGGTGGGCAAACCAATACAAAAGCTATTGAGGCCATGTGATTTCCTATCATTTGATATATAATTTACCATCCTATGTTAAAGAGTGGCCACCGCCCACCCTCAGGATACGCGGGTGGGCAAACCAATACAAAAGCTGTTGAGGCCATGTGATTTCCTATCATTTGATATATAATTTACCTTCCTATATTAAAGAGTGGCCACCGCCCACCCTCAGGATACGCGGGTGGGCAAACCAATACAAAAGCTATTGAGGCCATGTGATTTCCTATCATTTGATATATAATTTACCATCCTATGTTAAAGAGTGGCCACCGCCCACCCTCAGGATACGCGGGTGGGCAAACCAATACAAAAGCTGTTGAGGCCATGTGATTTCCTATCTTTTGATATATAATTTACCATCCTATATTAAAGAGTGGTCACCGCCCACCCTCAGGATACGCGGGTGGGCAAACCAATACAAAAGCAGGGCTTGCCACCACCCTCCTACGCATTGTAACCCGGCCACCTGAATTAATGGCTTCAAAAGCCGCTTGATGACTTAGGCCTAAGGTGGTGCCTTGGGTATTAGCCTAGCTGATTATTATTATTAGCTATTGAGGCCATGTGATTTCCTATCATTTGATATATAATTTACCATCCTATATTAAAGAGTGGCCACCGCCCACCCTCAGGATACGCGGGTGGGCAAACCAATACAAAATCAGGGCTTGCCACCACCCTCCTACGCATTGTAACCCGGCCACCTGAATTAATGGCTTCAAAAGCCGTTTGATGACTTAGGCCTAAGGTGGTGCCTTGGGTATTAGCCTAGCTGATTATTAGGCATTAAAAGTCGCTAGATGACTTGGGCCTAAGGTGGTGCCTTGGGTATTAGCCTAGCTGATTATTATTATTAGCTATTGAGGCCATGTGATTTCCTATCTTTTGATATATAATTTACCATCCTATATTAAAGAGTGGCCACCGCCCACCCTCAGGATACGCGGGTGGGCAAACCAATACAAAAGCAGGGCTTGCCACCACCCTCCTACGCATTGTAACCCGGCCACCTGAATTAATGGCTTCAAAAGCCGCTTGATGACTTAGGCCTAAGGTGGTGCCTTGGGTATTAGCCTAGCTGATTATTATTATTAGCTATTGAGGCCATGTGATTTCCTATCATTTGATATATAATTTACCATCCTATATTAAAGAGTGGCCACCGCCCACCCTCAGGATACGCGGGTGGGCAAACCAATACAAAAGCTATTGAGGCTACGTGATTTCTTATCGTTTGATATATAAATTGCCATCCTAAGTTAAAGAGTGGGTGCCGTCCATGCTCAGGATACGCGGGTGGGCAAACCAATACAAAAGCTGTTGAGGCCATGTGATTTCCTATCTTTTGATATATAATTTACCATCCTATATTAAAGAGTGGCCACCGCCCACCCTCAGGATACGCGGGTGGGCAAACCAATACAAAATCAGGGCTTGCCACCACCCTCCTACGCATTGTAACCCGGCCACCTGAATTAATGGCTTCAAAAGCCGCTTGATGACTTAGGCCTAAGGTGGTGCCTTGGGTATTAGCCTAGCTGATTATTATTATTAGCTATTGAGGCCATGTGATTTCCTATCATTTGATATATAATTTATCATCCTATATTAAAGAGTGGCCACCGCCCACCCTCGGGATACGCGGGTGGGCAAACCAATACAAAAGCTATTGAGGCTACGTGATTTCTTATCGTTTGATATATAAATTGCCATCCTAAGTTAAAGAGAGGGTGCCGTCCATGCTCAGGATACGCGGGTGGGCAAACCAATACAAAAGCTGTTGAGGCCATGTGATTTCCTATCTTTTGATATATAATTTACCATCCTATGTTAAAGAGTGGCCACCGCCCACCCTCAGGATACGCGGGTGGGCAAACCAATACAAAAGCTGTTCAGGCCATGTGATTTTATATTATCTCGGTGATAAAATTAGTATTTTCTTAGAGCAGATATTTAATATGGATTATTAACAACTGCATAAATCATATTATTGCAAGAATGTATTTATGTACTAAGAATATGGCAAGACGGAGATTCTGTCCCCATGGTCGCATACTTTTCAGCTTAAGGGCCTGTTGCCAAAGCCCTAGCCAAAGTGCTAGCCCATTGAATTTAACATGTTTGATTCTAGCAAAGCAGACTTTTGCAACACGCCCTAAGTTCGACTGCTTTGGATTTTTTGGTCTCACTCTTTCAAGTAGACGCGAGCGTAGACGATTCCAATCTTTTACTTTTATTGTTCTATGAGACCAAATGGTTTTTTTCGGTCACTTTCCCTTTAAGGGGGTTGTTCAGAGGGGGCGGAAATTAACGGCACTGCGTGCGCGTCAAAGAGTTCTATCGAATGAGACCAAATCTCTGGACCAACTATACAAACTATACAAGTTCGCCAAGAAGGCGATAATATTATTTTGTGCCACACATAAACGACTTCGATAAGAAAGTGCCACACTTATTTATTTCTTCTGACCATACACGGTTTCGATAAGAAAGTGCCACACTTATTTATTACTTCTGACCATACATGGTTTTGATAAGTAAGTGCCACACTTATTTGTTACTTCTAACCACACATGGTTTCGATAAGAAAGTGCCACACTTATTTATTACTTCTGACCATACACCATTTTGATAAGAAAGTGCCACACTTATTTGTTACTTCTAACCACACACGGTTTCGATAAGAAAGTGCCACCCTTATTTATTACTTCTGACCATACACCGTTTTGATAAGAAAGTGCCACACTTATTTTTTACTTCTAACCACACACGGGTTCGATAAGAAAGTGCCACACTTATTTGTTACTTCTGACCATACATGGTTTTCATAAGTAAGTGCCACACTTATTTGTTACTTCTGACCATACACGGTTTCGATAAGAAAGTGCCACACTTACTTATTACTTCTGACCATACACCGTTTCGATAAAAAAGTGCCACACTTATTTGTTACTTCTAACCACACACGGTTTCGATAAGAAAGTGCCACACTTATTTATTACTTCTGACCATACACGGTTTCGGTAAGAAAGTGCCACACTTATTTATTACTTCTGACCATACATGGTTTCGATAAGGGGGTCGAAATTGGGGCGGGGGGGGGAGGCGAATCTTGAGGTTCACTTGACCATAAAACGCCGTAAAGATACGTAAAATAACCCGGAACAAGACGAAATTAATGTTTGAAATGTTTCACTTTTTAAATGAAAATTAAATCAAATGTTTTAACTTTTTAAATAAAATTAAATAAAAATAAAATTACGATTTCGACTTTGTTTTTTAAATAAAAAATAAGTATAAAAATATTACATGAAAAACCCCGCTACATCTCCAGAGGAAATTTAAAAACTATAAAAATATAACCCCGCGCAGTTTTTTTAAATAAAAAATAAGTATAATATAATAAAAATATTAAATCAAACTTCCCACCAAAATTCTCTTTTTCTTTTAATTATTTTTAATAATTTCAAAATTATCTTTTTCTTTTAATTAATTTTAATAATTTCAAACTTCCCACCAAAAATCTCTTTTTCTTTTAATTATTTTTAATAATTTCCAACTTCCCACTAAAATATCAAAAATTGTCTAATTCAAACTTCCCGTCAAACTAACTGCTCGATGTAATTCAAACTTCCCGCCGCGCCGGTGTCACCATTTGTGAAATCCACCCACTGGGTTGGGAGGCGGCGAAATTTGAGGTTCACTTGACTTTAAACGACGAAAATATACGTAAAATAAGGCGGAAAAAGGGACGAGGATTTCGACAACTTAACTAGCCAACTCCCCCCGCGTCGCTAAAACTGACAAAGATACAGTAGAAGTTCCGAACATATGGTTGTAAGCTTCGAGTGGCCGCGAGCGTAAAGGCGTCGTGGTTTGGATTTTTAGACTAGCCGTATGTGAGTTCGAACCCCGATGTGGTTTTTATAATAAATTATTTTCGCAGCGCCATCTGCCATGTAGTCGCTTTCCACGCCGACACCAAACAAACAACACTACAATCCGTCCATAGCAATAGTCCCACTTCGATATATATCGATGTGGAACTAAAAATGAAAATACGCAGTTAATAAATCGTAGAGCTCTGAGCTCCAGTTTTCCCTTTGTATCTCTTAATAGTTTTTTAGTCCTAATTATTTGACCTTAGTTTCTAGTTTTTCCTACAGGTTATGGGCCTAGTACGCGGCTAGATTTAAGTGAAATAGGAAACGAAACTGGTAATTAACTTTTTATTGTGAATTACGAAGTTTAGTAAGGCAAGACCCAAATATACAAGTTTTTGTGTACGGATGCTGGGACAAAATGTCGGATATGGAGAACAAAGTGAATTTCGCGAAACTGAACAGCTCGAATTATCAAATATGGAAATTCAAAATGGAAATGTATTTGATTAATAAAGACCTCTGGTATGTCATAGGCGATCCTGCACCGGCAGTTATAAACGCAGCCTGGACAAAAGCGGATGGAAAAGCAAGAGCTACAATATCTTTACTCGTCGAGGATAATCAGCTGTTGCTCGTTAGGGACAAAACAACAGCATTGGAGGTATGGAACTCTCTAAAAGATTATCACCAGAAAAGCACATTGTGCAGCAAGGTTTTTCTATTGAAACGACTATGCAGAAGCCAGTTGTCGGAATCTGGAAATGTAGAAGAACATTTAGATAAAATGCTTGACTTGGTAGATCGTTTGAGAGGATTAGGAGAAGATCTGAAGGAAAATCTTGTGGTAGCATTGTTGCTCTGTAGTTTACCTGAAAGCTACGATACACTAATCATGGCTTTAGAGACAAAGGACGAAAAGGATTTAACCTTAGAACTTGTGAAAGGAAAGTTAATTGAAGAACATAAACGAAGAGTCGGATCAAATAAAATGGAAGTTTTAAGTGATACACAAACAGCGTTAAATACGTATGTAGGAAAGAAGCCTGGCGTTGCAAAAGTTTCAAACTTTAGACCCAAGTGCTACGAATGTGGAAAAGGCGGTCATTTCCAAAGAGACTGTCGGTTTTATAAAGCCTGAAAAGGTAAAGAGACCAAGACAGCACAGGCCAATGTTGTACAAACACCTTCAGGTTCAAAAGACTCCGTTTATACATCTTTCAAGATTACAACACACCCATGCGGGAATGCGTGGTATATAGATTCTGGTGCAACTTGTCATATGACAAATGATAAGAACTTTTTCTCAGATCTTGATGAAACTTTCAAGAATAAAGTTTTCACGGCACAAGGGGTAGCGTTAGCTGTTACGGCTAGAGGATGCGGGACAATAAAGTGTCAGTCTGGAAAAGAACGTACACAAACCATAGCGAATGTAGATAACGTTTTACTGGTACCTGATCTTAAAGGGAGTTTACTGTCTGTAAGGGAACTTACGAAGAAAGGATTTGAAGTAAATTTCATCAATAAATGTTGCACGATAAGTGAGTCAAATGGTAAAATTGTGGCAGAAGCAACCCTCGAAGGTGATCTGTACAAGCTAGATCAACCTAATAACGCTCTCATGGTACACAAAGCGGAATCAGTCTCAAAAGAATGCGTACACCTTTGGCACCGGCGAATGGGACACAGGGATCCTAGTGCTATAGAATTTCTAGTTCGGAAAGAACTTGGAGATTGGATACATTTGGAAAAATGTCAGAAAGAGCAGATTTGCGAAACCTGTATGGAAGGGAAAATGACACGTTTGCCATTTCCGACGTCGCACATTAAATCAAAAGAAACAATAGATTTAATCCATACAGACTTATGTGGACCAATGCAAACCCTTACACCCAACGGAAAACGGTACATTCTCACGCTGATCGACGACTATAGCAGGTATACTGTAATAGCGCTACTGAAGAACAAAAGTGAAGTAACTACTCATATTCAACATTTCGTAAGACTCTGCGAGACAAAATACCACAAAAAGCCGAGAACGTTTCGTTCGGACAGAGGTGGTGAACATATAAATAACGAGCTTAAAGATTTCCTAAGACGGAGAAAGTATCGAATGGCAGTCAACAGCACCGTACACCCCACAGCAAAATGGCATGGCTGAAAGAAAAAATAGATCTTTAACAGAAATGGCGAGATGTATGTTGACTGACAAAAGGTTGCCAAATAGATACTGGGGCGAAGCTGTGACTACAGCTTGTTACCTGTAAAATAGATTGCCCAGTAGGGTGCTTGACACGACACCTTTCGAATCATGGTTTGGTAGAAAACCAGATCTTCGGCATATTCGGATTTTCGGATCAACCGTTTTCGCTCATATTCCTGGGGAAAAACGAAGGAAGCTTGATAAGACAGCTACGAAGCTAATTTTCGTCGGATATGAAGAAGGCTCGAAGGATTATAGGCTTTTAGACACAAACACAGATCTCATTACCATCAGTCGAGATGTGAAATTAGTAGAAGATATATGTCATTTAAATTTTTCTTCAGAAGACAACCAAGAAGCCAGAAAAGAAACCATGGTCCATTTTGACGAAAGTGAAAACAATTAGCCAGAAAACCAAAACGAAGATGAAGACGCTGAAGAAAATGTAGCAGATGTTGAACCGGAAAGACAAGAGAACCAGAATCAACTTCGACGTTCAACTCGCGTGAATAAAGGTCAACTGCCAGAAAGACTGATTGACGTCATGATGACGAAACAAGAGCGTGAAAACGACGATGACCCTCGTACCTTGGAGGAAGCACTCGCGAGTCCTAAGAAGGACGAGTGGAAGAAAGCCATGGAAGAGGAATTAAAATCACACGAAGAAATGCAGACCTGGACTCTAAAAGAGTTACCCCCAAATAAAATACCAGTCGGTTGTAAATGGGTGTATAAAACTACAAAGGATGCGAAAGGAAACGTCATCAAGTACAAGGCGAGACTCGTCGCGCAAGGCTTTACACAAAAATTCGGAACAGATTACGATGAAGTCTTTGCACCAGTTGGAAAGCATCCAACATTTCGCACGCTATTGACGATAGCGGGACATCAAAATCTAAAGGTACGACATTTCGATATGAAGACAGCGTTTTTGAAGGGAACACTTGAGGAAGATATTTGCATGAAACAGCCTCCGGGTTTCGAAAGCAAAGAAACTGCGCATTATGTGTGTCACCTACACAGAAGTCTCTACGGACTGAAACAAGCAGCGCGTGTTTGGAACGAACGCATAAACGAAGTTCTCGAAGAAAACGGTTTCGAGAGAGGGCAGGCTGACAAATGTCTCTACGCGAAAAAGGTGGAGGATAAGTGGTTCTACGTGTTCATTTACGTAGATGATCTCGTTGTTGCTGGGGAAAAAACTTTTACAGACAGCATATTCAATTTTCTGAAAGAAGAATTCCAAATCAGCGATCTCGGAGAACTACAGCTATACCTCGGTATCGAAATTGAACGAGACATGGATGGAATATTCCACGTCCACCAGTCAAACTACATAACGCGAATTCTAAAACGTTTTGGAATGGAAGAAGCGAAGGCCGCGAAAACGCCTCTCGACACTGGCTATATGACTGAAAACTCAACCGAAGATGACGTTGAAATGAACAACAAAGAGCTATATCACCAAGCAATTGGTTGTCTCCTATATGTAGCCACATGCACCCGACCGGATGTTGCTGTTAGCGTATCTATCTTGAGTGGGAGTATCTCAACTCCTAGTCCACTGGACTGGACTGCGGTAAAACGTGTAATGCGGTATTTAAGAGGCACTATGGATCTGAAGCTATAACTTGGGAGTCCTGAAATACAATAAAACGGCTTAACTGGGTACGCTGACGCGGATTGGGGTGGTGACCCTAAGGATCGAAAATCCAACACAGGATACGTATTTCGATGGCTCGGAGGAACAATCAGTTGGGCTAGTCGTAAGCAGCCAAACGTGGCCCTTTCTTCAACGGAAGCCGAGTACGTGGCACTCGCGGAAACATGCAAGGAAGCACTCTGGCTCGAAAATCTTTTGAAAGATTTTAAACAAGAAAACATCGCCACGAAAATTTTCGAGGATAATCAGAGTTGTCTAAGAATGGTCAAAAACGAATGCGTCACGCAAAGAACGAAGCACATTGCTATAAGACATCATTTCGTGAAAGAATTACGAAATGTGTTCGATTTTATTTACTGTCCAACAGAAACTATGATCGCGGATTTACTAACCAAACCGCTTCAAAGAGTGAAAACTAAAGAATTGTCTTCACTGATTGGAATAAAAAAAACAAAGCTCTGAGCTCCAGTTTTCCCTTTGTATCTCTAAATAGTTTTTTGTCCTAATTACTTGACCTTAGTTTCTAGTTTTTCCTACATAACATGGCCAGATTAGGCTGGTTTTCAATAGGGGGAAATAATCGTTGAACGAAGGGAGTTGATCACGTAAAGTATCATTTAATACTTTCAGTTTTTGATATACACTTAGCAAGAAATCTTTGGTGCCGATATTTGGGTTATCATAGTTTGACGCCATAATCAATATCCCCTATATTTAAATCTGTTATCAAATTTTTAAAGACTTAACCTTAGTTAAATATTCCTGGTGATTGGAATTTCTTCGCATTATGTTATTTTAAAGAAAATATTAAAAAAGAAATAACGTAGTATTCAAATACTAGTCTCGAAATTGGTCCATATAATTTTTTTCTTCGTTTAAGGGAATTAAATGGGTAGTCAAAAGGATTAAATGTTAGAACATAACTTTTTATACCTTTACCACCAGGACTGGAAAAGGTTTATTCTTAGGGCTCGTTCCCTTTCAATACCCCAAAAGGTATTGTATTAAACATGAAAGAGTAAAATGGGTCTAAAATAATTGATTAGACCGTTTTCAGTAACCAAATGGTTTGAAATAAATTAAAAGTCCAATTTTGGTCGTTTTATAAACCTTTATTTTTAACAGTGTAGTAAACGCCATTTTTGGAATTTGAGATATTAAAATTTCTTTATTTTGATTAACATTGTATCTTATGGTAATGTAAGTGGTATAATAATAATAATAATCAGCTAGGCTAATACACAAGGCACCACCTTAGGCCCATGTCATCGAGCGACTTTTAAAGCCTTTAATTTAGGAGGGTGGTGGCAAGCCCTTCATGCCACGCGAGTCAACAGCTCCCTACACTAACTATTACCGTTAACCTCAACAAGTTTTATGGAAAGGGAAAACCTAAGAGCCTGGGGAAAACCCCTTTAACCAATGGGGAAAGAACTTGCAACTCTACTAGTATATCCCATCCAGGAAAGTTTTTAGTGGGTTGAAATTTTTCCAGTGGGTGTACAATTCGCTTATAGACTTGAATTTACTACTAACTCGAAATTTTCCAAGTTGGGGTTTACTAGGTTTTGCTTTTGGATTTTCCGAATGGTATAAGTAAGAAACGGTATTCGTTTTTCATTGCTGATTTAGAGAAAACTTTCAAGTACTTTTCAAAAACGTTTTCGTAAAAATTTGTAATAGCTATAGTTATTCTTTGAATTCTAATATACAGACTGGTTGTTTTTAAAAACGGCCAATGAAAAATCAGTTGTCTAGTAAAATGTAAATATCTCCAGAAATAATATCCTATAAGGGCAAACAGAACTTATAAAGCAATACCCCCAAGGCCTAGAAGAAACCAAACTTTAACGACCTTATACGAAGTCGAAATTCAATTCTTTCCGCTGACTTGGCAAAGAGAGGCAAAGACTAAAAAAATGCCCAGTAAGAAGCGGGTGTTCCCATCCAATACCTCCGAAAAGAAATGAGCTCCCCCGTCCAACCAAACTATAGACCCTTTTTAAAAATCGTTCGAGCCAGAACCATCTCATCATTAAGCCTCTACAAAGAAATGCTAAAAACGATAACGCCAAGTAATTAGCGAGAATCAAGCGAAACAAAACCATCATTTCGTAAAGGAAAAAACGCATTAGGAATCTTCCGGAAAAGAAAATGTTTCAACCCGTTTCGTCAACAGAGCCCCGGTACTCAAAAACTAAGTGTATTCTCGAGGGAAACTCAATCGGGCTTAAAATTGATCCGAACGCAAACTTAAGAAGAATAAAAAATGAGGAAGCCCACATATTGACCGTTCCAATTGGGCGCATTGACAAATGAAACGGCAAAATCATCTTCTCTTTTCGCGAAATAAAATTGAAACTATATAGGTTTAAATGACATCTCAATCGAAAACTTATATAGTCTACCAACGAAACCAGGCTACAAATTTTTAGCTAACCCTATCTTTTTTTTCGGGACGTTTTTGGGGGGATGAAAATAAAGATATTCTCTTCACTCACGAAGACAGAGAGGGAGAGTGAGCTTCTCGAAGGAAAACCGATTTGTACGCGATCGTTATAGCGGCAGTAAGAAGTTTGAAAGGGTTGCGCCACTTTTATATGGTCGCGCGTACCGATTCCCTTTGTTATCAACGCGCTCCTCTTTTTTCCTTTTTAGCAGATTGAATTTTTTTCTTCAATGAGGTTCTCTGTGACAATGAATTGGAATTTTCACTCTTTATCGGGTGTTATATAATACGTCATTGGTAGTCCCCGGACAAAAACGATCGCGAAGACGGAAGAGATGGGAAGGGGTAAAATAGCTCGCAGGTTTCAGAAAATGTTCAATGGTTTTGACACTCTCGTATTTTTTGGTTGTGGAGATGAAGTTCTACTTTTGAGTAAGAAACACCTTCGAGATTTCAGTTAATCTTTAAGTGAATTAAAATACCAAAACTGGCTTATTTTTAAAAGCATATTATATTAGCTTATTATTAAATTATATTAAATTAGCTTATTATGAAATTATATTAAATTAGCTTATTATTAAATTATATTAAATTAGCTTATTATGAAATTATATTTAATTAGCTTATTATGAAATTATATTAAATTAGATTATTATGAAATTATATTAAATTAGCTTATTATGAAATTATATTAAATTAGCTTATTATGAAATTATATTAAATTAGCTTATTATGAAATTATATTTAATTAGCTTATTATGAAATTATATTAAATTAGCTTATTATTAAATTATATTAAATTAGCTTATTATGAAATTATATTTAATTAGCTTATTATGAAATTATATTTAATTAGCTTATTATGAAATTATATTTCATTAGCTTATTATGAAATTATATTTAATTAGCTTATTATGAAATTATATTTAATTAGCTTATTATGAAATTATATTAAATTAGCTTATTATGAAATTATATTAAATTAGCTTATTATGAAATTATATTTAATTAGCTTATTATGAAATTATATTAAATTAGCTTATTATGAAATTATATTTAATTAGCTTATTATGAAATAATATGTAATTAGCTTATTATTAAATTATATTTAATTAGCTTATTATTAAATTATATTAAATTAGCTTATTATGAAATTATATTTAATTAGCTTATTATGAAATTATATTTAATTAGCTTATTATGAAATTATATTCAATTAGCTTATTATTAAATTATATTCAATTAGCTTCAATTCGTTTTTTAAATTTTATAAATTTAGAGTTTAGACATGTTTATTAAAATCCAATAAATTATTTATTTTATTATTTAATAATATCACAGTAAAATTATACTTAGTTTCGTCTAAAATTGTTTGAATCGCGAAAACAAGAGGGAGAAAAACTTTAAATCTTAAGCGATTTAATAAAAATATTCACAAATTTAAAGATATTCCAAAAGTAAATATTTCTTCATTTTTCATTCTTAATTGGCGGTAAGCCGCGCTATATGATAAAACGTTTTATTTTAGCTTAAGTTTATTAATTTTAAACGTTTTTAGAAAGAGAACGTTCTGCCCACCATCTTTTAATATATTTTTAGTGTATGTGGTTCCTAGATCCATCGTGACCGAGAACAATTTGTAGGGATGTCTTCGACGAGTATAATAGTAGAGACGCGGCTATGATCGACCCACTTGAAGAGTATGTTCTTGCACATGGGCAACTATTCGGTCCATCAATTATGTCAACCGTCTTGACCTCGTGGTGTCCCCAATAACCTTAGATAATTTAGTTAACTTTTTGCTACGCAATTTCCACGTTTTGGCATTAAGTAATTGCCGTCACCTAACGCTCTCTCGACAACCAAGCGCTGTTTGGTGCCGCGCGTGTTAAAACTGCCCCCTCAACCGAGTGGTGATTTACGCATTGTATCCTTTGTGGCGGATAGTCTGTTAGTCTTGGCTAGTAGTTGAGCCTCGTGATCTCGGAGGTACTAGCCGCACGTGCTAATTAGTCATAATATAAATTTATAATATATGTCTTATGAGAGAAGAGTCCATTTAGACCATTAAAATGAAAAACCCGCCTTTGCAAGTTTCCCGTCAAATCGCCGATGTGCTCAAAGCATCAAGGTAATAAATTTAACGGTTGTATTATTCTCACTAACGATGTAAAATGTAGAAATTGCGCTCCATAAGGTTATATATAAAAACCATATTTTCACGATGTAACAGTTTTAGGAAGTGAGTATATTATGTTAATAGCCCTGCACGATTTTTTAAACAGAAGCAAATATATATTTCTATATTTAATATAAAAATATGTATAATATAAATTTATGCATAATATAAATATATGTATAATATAAATTTATGCATAATATAAATATATGTATAATATAAATATATGTATAAAATAAATATATGCATAACATAAATATATGTATAATATAAATATACGTATAACATAAATATATGTATAATATAAATATACGCATAATATAAATATACGCATAATATAAATATATGCATAATATAAATATATGCATAATATAAATATATGTAAAATATAAATATATCTATAGTATAAATATATGTATAATATAAATATATGCATAACATAAATATATGTATAATATAAATATATGTATAATATAAATATACGCATAATATAAATATACGCATAATATAAATAGACGCATAATATAAATATATGCATAATATAAATATATGCATAATATAAATATATGTATAATATAAATATATCTATAGTATAAATATATGTATAATATAAATATATGCATAACATAAATATATGCATAACATAAATATATGTATAATATAAATATATCTATAGTATAAATATATGTATAATATAAATATATGCATAACATAAATATATGTATAATATAAATATACGTATAACATAAATATATGTATAATATAAATATATGTATAATATAAATATATGTATAATATAAATATATGTATAATATAAATATACGCATAATATAAATATACGCATAATATAAATATATGCATAATATAAATATATGCATAATATAAATATATGTATAATATAAATATATCTATAGTATAAATATATGTATAATATAAATATATGTATAATATAAAAATACGCATAATATAAATATACGCATAATATAAATATACGCATAATATAAATATACGCATAATATAAATATATGCATAATATAAATATACGCATAATATAAATATATGCATAATATAAATATACGCATAATATAAATATATGTATAATATAAATATATGTATAATATAAATATATGTATATCTCAAATTGATAGACAGTTATTTAAAAGACTGAACAAATATTTTAAAAATCAATGGTATAACGACAAAGATAAGCTACGTCTCAAATAGAGGTGGGCAAAACAGATAAATTAACTGACAAAATATCGATTAACCATAAAAATTGCGGTTAAGTACTGCGATTTATTTTTATTAAATATACGGTCTTTTTTACCAGTTTTGTCGTTTAATTCTTATATATTGACCGTTGGTGGCCTCCTACTTTTGTTTATTTATAGATACTATCCACGGATAGAAAGGGATTTAACATGCAAAAAATAATTTTATTTTTCGGATAATCGTCGGTTGTGGATAAAAAAAGATGAAGTGATTAATTCTTATCCAAATGCCGACCTCTAGACTCTCTAATATTGGGTCCGCTATTGGTATATTTTCTAATGAGCTTAGATATTCTATAAAAAAATAATTATAAATTGAAAACATACGCTGATGACAATAAACTGTACAAACAAATTAACACTCTTCATGATTGTATTTACTTTCAAAAAGACCTCTGCATGTTAAATGTATGGAGTACTGAAAATGGCCTACCCATAAACCACCAAAAAACTAACGTTATTTCATACACGAAAAAAAGAAATTTCTTTGAGTTCGATTACAAAATAGACGGAGATAACGCCACCAGACTTGGGAATTTTATTTGATCAAAATTTTTTTTCGTTACATATTTCAAAATTGAACGGAGACTGCTTACTTACTCTGTACGCGGTTTGTAAATTCGCTTTAAATTTTAAAAGAAAAAGCCTTTTTTGTCAAACTGTATGCAAGTTTGGTGCGTAGCAAAATAGAGTATTTTTCACAAAATATATGCGGGATGAAGCAAGTACTTGCTCATAATGGAAGAACGCATTCAGCGTAAATTTGCCAATTTACATCATAATTATGAAATGAAATGAAATGAAATGTTTTATTTAACGTGCACGTCAACAGTACATAGGTACCTTCTAGGACCTGCACGGGCAATTACATATATTGAAAGAGCATAGTTTAAGTTTTTTAGGAGTTTAAGTACATTGGTCGAAATCTTTGAGGTTTACATACATCAAAGTTACAGAATATTGGTTAAATATACAAGAGTTATAATACATTGGTCGATAAATATTTGTGTTTTACGTACATTAAAAGAACATGGGTTAAATTTAGAGGTCCAAATTATCGTAGGTTTAAGATATCAGAGTATTTATAATAATAATTATAATAATTTGCCTTTTATTATACGGACTAGTGTCTATAGAAGAAGGCGTTTAAAAGATGCAATAATTTAAGCTTTTTTCGTGTGTATGCCTAATAAACTAAGAAACTCGGTCTTTTGGCTAAGGTCAAAGTGTAGTATCTAGCTGGGGTACCCGGTATTTCCTGGGGAAATATGTCAATTTGTATAACCTAATTATTAAATTAATTCATTTAATTAAAGTTGTTTTGCCGACCGTAACCGTCGAAAACCACAGTCAGGGTACCATGAGATAGTATACCAAATGTGGTCGACCTAAGTTGAAAACTGTAGATTCCTATAGCGGACAAACATATATATATACAGGTAGTTAACTATGAAATGGACCAGGGCAAATATCTCGAAATGTGTTTTAGCTACGATTTTTTAATTTAAGGGTGTTATAGAGCGCTCAGGCGGTCAATCTACTACGAAAATTTCAATGACCTTGAACCATGTCTTCAAGGTCATTAAAAATTATTTTGATAACCGTAAGAGTTACGAAATTGGTTCCAATTGGAAAAGTTTTCCCCGTCACATTTTATGGCTAACTAGCTTTGAGCCGATCTGATTTGCAAAATAGGAAGTCGAGATCAAAGACAAGTAGCCCTAAAATGAATAACCTAAAAGATTTTGCGTTTGCGATGCTAACGTACAATTTCCATTAAATAAAATTGGTCCTAGAAAGTGTTAAAACATTTTTATTTAACCATTTTAATTTAAAATAAGTTAGACACATAACTAACGCATTGAAATAAATAATCTGAAATGAAACAAGTTCTTCGAGATCATTTTAAAAACTGTTGGGAAACTCCACCGACGCGTCGGCAACTATGCAAACTTAAGCTCTTGTAACTATCGACTTCATTGTGTTCTCCATCATTTCTACAGTCACCTCGGGAATTGCACGTACTATTCTTTCACGTAGAATCGCAGAATTATGTGCTGGATTGTAGTAAACTTTATCCTTAATAAAACCCCACAGAAAAAATTTAACGGAGTTAAATCCGGAAAACGTGGTAAAATGTTTTTGCAGCAACTCGTGCGTTATTACCATTCTCGTAATAAAGACGAACCATCCAACCTTTTCTTGGGAATAATACATTTCTGATTATTGCGAACACCTAACCTAATTGGTATTTTAATAAATATTCAACATAAAAACCTATTGCCGTTAGGCCTAAGTGACTAATTTAATTTCGAAGTTGTTGCCGTGGCGACCGTGCTACAGCGTAACAAGCGTGAGAAAAAGCTAATGTAAATGCCGTCGGACCAATTTTAATTAATGGAAATTGTACCAGGTTGAAAGGAGATTAGCCTATAATATATGTATAACATGAATATATATATATATATAATATGCATAACATGAATATATATATATAATATATGTATAACATGAATATATATATATAATATGTATAACATGAATATATATAATATATGTATAACATGAATATATATATATATGTATAACATGAATATATATATATAATATATGTATAACATGAATATATATATATATAATATATGTATAACATGAATATATATAATATATGTATAACATGAATATATATAATATATGTATAACATGAATATATATAATATATGTATAACATGAATATATATAATATATGTATAACATGAATATATATATATAATATATGTATAACATGAATATATATATAATACATGTGTAACATGAATATATATATAATATATGTGTAACATGAATATATATAATATATGTATAACATGAATATATATAATATATGTATAACATGAATATATATATATAATATATGTATAACATGAATATATATAATATATGTATAACATGAATATATATAATATATGTATAACATGAATATATATAATATATGTATAACATGAATATATATAATATATGTATAACATGAATATACATATATATATAATATATGTATAACATGAATATATATATATATATATGTATAACATGAATATATATATATATATATATATGTATAACATGAATATATATATATAATATATGTATAACATGAATATATATAATATATGTATAACATGAATATATATAATATATGTATAACATGAATATATATAATATGTATAACATGAATATACATATATATATAATATATGTATAACATGAATATACATATAATATATAATATATGTATAACATGAATATATATATATATATATATATATATATATATATATCAATTCCAGATATACAGGGTCTTTTTTTTTGCTCGGAAAAGTGTTTTTTTTCAAAAACTATTTATAGTACCGATTTCAAATTTGGAAGGTCAATTCTCTATACCGGGGGACATCAATTTGAGAAATTTGAGCGTTTTCGGTAATGTTTTTCACCAATTTTGAAAAATTATTTTTCGACCACTAGGTGCGAGATAAAACATTTCTATTATAAAGTTGTAGGCCGTCATCGAAAACCCTTAAAAATTGTTCACTCGACGAAAAACAACTTATTTATCAGTGAAAATTCGAGCTTGAAAAATTTACAAGTTGGTGAAGCCAAATTACGATTGTTTGAAACGATAATTGAAAAGGGAACAAGTCTAATACAAACGTAGTAGAGTTTTCACACTTGAAAAAATGTACACGTTTGGTTTTTAAATGCAGATATTTTATTCACATAAATTTTTACAAAACATTTTCAATAATATCACCATTGGCTGCAACACAGGTTTGTGCGCGGACAATTAAGTTCTCAAACGCTTTCTCTACCATTTCTGGTGTGACGTCTCGGCAAGCACTGATTATTCGTCTAATGAGTTCCTCCCTAGTTTCAATGGGCGTGGCGTATACCTTTGCTTTAACGAATCCCCAGAGAAAATAATCCAGCGGTGTTAGGTCAGGTGACCTTGCTGGCCAATGCACTGGACCATTTCTCCCTATCCACCTTTCAGGAAACTCGTTGTTGAGGTGCTCAGTTACTTGCCGGGAAAAATGCGGAGGGGCGCCATCTTGCTGAAACCACAACTGACGTCTTTCAGCCAATGGAAGGTCGTCGATTGCGTCACTCAGTTCGTTCTGTAGAAAATGTAAATACCTTTGGCCGTTGAGGTTCGTCGGCAGGAAAAAGGGACCAATCAAACGGTTTCCAACAAGTCCAACCCAAACATTGACCCGTTCAAATTGAACCTGGTGATGATATTCAAAACCCCAATGTGGGTTGATGTCAGACCAAAGATGGCTGTTTTGATGATTAAAGGGCCCATCTCTAGAAAATGACGCTTCGTCGGAGAACAAAACATGGCGCAAAAATTGTCTATCTTCTTGGACAGCATTTAGTAACCAGTTGCTAAATTCATAACGTCTTTGATGGTCTCCGTCAATTAGTCCTTGGTGGAGCGTAGCTCTGTATGGGTGATAGCGATTCTTACGAAGAATTTTCCACACACGATTTGCAGAACAACCCAAATCAGCAGCGGCGTTTCCGCAACTGTGACGAGGATATGCCACAAAGTACGCGAGTACATTGTTCTCGAAGTCTAAATCCGGTTGACCCATACCGCGAAACCTAGGTTGCAAGTGACCAAATTGATTGAAATCGTGAATTGCTCGTCTTACTGTATTTACAGATGGTGCTCCATTTGGATGTCTTTCTGCGAAGATTTCAGTCACTCTTCTAAGGTTTTGCGCTGCTTCTCCATAGTAAATGGCAACTATCTCGGTACGCTCAGCTTCTGAATAACGAGGCATTGTTCGAAATATTATCAAACACTGATAATAATCTCCCAAAGTTTTCCTTTAAATACCCAATGCATGTTTAGGATTGACCTATAGCCTCGTGTTTTTTAAATCCGGTCGTTTTTTTAACCAAAGTTTCAACTGGATTAGGTAATTCGGTTTCAATTATCGTTTCAAACAATCGTAATTTGGCTTCACCAACTTGTAAATTTTTCAAGCTCGAATTTTCACTGATAAATAAATTGTTTTTCGTCGAGTGAACAATTTTTAAGGGTTTTCGATGACGGCCTACAACTTTATAATAGAAATTTTTTTATCTCGCACCTAGTGGTCGAAAAATAATTTTTCAAAATTGGTGAAAAACATTACCGAAAACGCTCAAATTTCTCAAACTGATGTCCCCCGGTATAGAGAATTGACCTTCCAAATTTGAAATCGGTACTATAAATAGTTTTTGAAAAAAAAAACACTTTTCCGAGCAAAAAAAAAAGACCCTGTATACGTACAATTCTAAATTTAAAAATATATATCATTTAGTGAAATTTTAAATTGCGTTACCTTAAATAATTTCACGGATTTGAAATAATTTTTGGTCAAAAAATAAGTTGTTATTAGTACCATTGTTATTAAAATTTAGCATCAAACGTTCCATTGCAGGTGGGTTTTCTAAGGTACGATAAAATAATTTCCTATTTATATAGATGTGAGTGCTACAATTAAAAGACAATAAGTTTAAGATCTCCGTAGAGTCAACTCGCTTATTAATTAAACGATGTTTGAATTTTATATCCAACTTGATCAGGCTTGATTTTATAGAGTCGCAGTGTAACGGTAATAGTTAGTGTAGGGAGCTGTTGGCTCGCGTGGCTTGCAGGGCTTGCCACCACCCTCCTACGCATTGTAACCCGGCCACCTGAATTGAAGGCTTTAAAAGTCGCTTGATGACTTAGGCCTAAGGTGGTGCCTTGGGTATTAGCCTAACTGATTATTATAATTATCATTATTACTATTTTTGTGTCATGGAATTTATTATTATAAAGATAAATTAAATTTTTGAGAACCTTTTCGATTTTTAATATATTTGTGATACAAGTACCGCTGTATATAGTCGAACAAAATAAAATGGAAGACATAACTAGGGAATTAAAGAGGGTTTGAAAACAGTAACTAGACTTTAAACCTTTTGACGGCATAAAACTAATACCAAGTTGCATTTGGCTTTTAATGATCAACTGATAAACGTGAGTTGTATATGTTAAATTTCTATCGAAATAAAAGCCTAAAACTTTCGTTGACTCATCTTGGTGAAGTATTTTAGAAGTGATTTCGTTATATATATATAGAATAGAGTAGAATAGAATTTATTTATCAAAACAGTACAAGACCAGCAAGTTAATACACTTTCTACAATCATCGTTACTATAATAAATTACACTTATATATATATATATATTTATATATATATATATATATATATATTTATATATATATATATATATATATATATATATATATATATATATATATATATATATATATATATATATATATATATATATATATATATATGCGTTCTTAACTTAAACCTAATTTAAAATTAATACGCATTTCTTGTAAACAAAATATATATTAACCACTGTGGCTTAACTTGCTGGTACAACTTTACTGTTTTTGTTACAATAAAAATCGATTCTATTATATATATAATATATATATATACATATTAGTGGCGGATTAACCACACGCACATAGGATTTATATACCCCCACAGGCTAAGTAGGAGCCTGTAGCTTGCTAAAACGAAGAGGCCTGATAATAAAGCTGAAACTGACGGGCGCAGTTGGTAGTTAATCCGCCACTGTCTAGGATATCAAAACGTACCAGTGTTGAGGGATAAGAGCTCTACCAGGAAGGAAATGTATTTGGACTTAACAAGTAGAAGGTGGTTCTGTACGAACGCGTGTACTATCCGTAAGCGGCAATTCATTGAGGGCTCGGAACAAAGCATCCACTTCAACCCCCCGCAAGAAAAAAGCAAAAATAATTCGAGTAAACTGAAGATCGTAAAACTAGCTATAAAGCTCGGAGTTAGAAAGCGTCTACTTTGTCATCATTAGCCCCGAGAACGAACAATTCGTATCCATCAAAACCCTCAAAACGCCTTCGGGTTTATTGCTACAGACGTCAATAAGGGATGAAAAATAACCTTTCCTTCTCTCACGCGCACTTTTACAAATAAATAAAAACTGGCCAAATTCGGTCGTTAGATCAGTCTGTCCTTTTTTTTCGCTTTTCTCCCATCGGTCCATGCTCTCCGTTTCTGTTTGGGCCGCCGACTTTACGTGCCGTGGAATTAAACATCGCTTCTTAGCCCGCAATAAAATATCTTCTTTGCCAAGAATAAACGACCCTATGTACACGTCAATCTACGCAGTTAGGGACGAATACGCTTTACCCTTCTTTCCGGTCTACGCTCGTGTTGACAGTACCAAAAGCGAAGGGTCTTATGTAGTTTTGACAGTACTAACCGTAGCTCAAATAAAGAAACGTGTGCGGAGCTGCAAGGTTGCTAACATCGTAACTCAGTTTGGCTACTTTGTTTCGTAAATTGTTAGGCATTTTTTTAGTCTAATCGCCTAGGGTAACGTTGTCAGTAATATATAACCGTAGTTCAAATAATGAAACGTGTGCCGAGCTGCCATGTGGTCAGAAAACTTATAAACCGGTGCTCCAAGCGGAGCATACAGCTCATAACTTCTACGACACTATTCATCAGAATGCCCTACGCTAGCGTTCATAGCCCAGACAGGTGACAAAACCGCCATGGGCAGCGAGACAACCCTACTACTAACGGTCACACCTTCGACGCAAGCCACTCATGCCGACCAGTAGCGGCGCTAAGGTTTTTTCACAGGTGGGCTAATTATTTTGTGGCCCTTAGCGGGAACCTTGGATTGACCATATTTCGCAAAAGTGGTAAAATCGAAAAAACCCAAAATTTTCCAGGAAGCGAGAAGAGCAAGTTCATTTTATTGTTGCGGCTCTCGTCGCGTTTTCTGAACCCCCTACTGACCTTTGTATCTGACCTGGAGCGGACACGTGCACGCCTGGGAAATTTCCCTAAATTCCCATAAGCCCCTTTCTATTAAACTTTATCTCAATTTCCGCTACCTTGCTCCCGAATCTATATGTTTATGGTCTACTACCTTTTTGAGTAAACAAATTGATTTTGAAAGATTTTTTCCAGAAAAACGTTTCTTCGCAATAAAACAAATTTCTAGAGATAATGAAAATTCGTAAATTAAAATATGTGACCTCTTAATTATGAATATGTGGCCCTTTTAATATAAATATGTGGCCCCTCTCAGAAATGCAGGGGGGCTAAAGCCCACTTCAGCCCACCCTTAGCGCCGCTACTGATGCCGACAAAAGACGCAAAAATGGGGCGACTAGCATCCACTTCGCGCACAGCTGCGGGATAGAGAGTGGATGCTATAGCACCTCTAGCCGACTCTACCTACGTAAGTAGAGAGCCATATGCTTCAGAAAGGGCTCCTAAAAGGGAACGACGGGCAGATGGAGATTTAACCTTTAATGGTCAACACAGTTTTCAACTCCACGAGTAGGTAATGACGGAAGCTTGACCTTCCCAGCTGGGGTTACATTTCCTTTATGCCAACATTTATCTGAACAAATTCGGGAATACATATCAAAGTTTTTTGTTCCAACCAAATAAACGTCATTAAAACGGTTTCTACGTGAAAACATTATTGCCGCTTGAAAAACACGAATAAAACTCAAAAATATCTTTATTTTAAAACATAATACCCCTTACAGAGATATCTTTAAAAATAGCCACAAGTGGCTGTAAGTTTTGCAAAGGCTCCATCGACGTAAATAGGAAGGCTTAAAATAGAGATTACCTTTTGGTCGGGGCTGATAACGAATGGCGCAAATAAAGAAGGTATCCCCGGTAGCGCGCAGATAAAATATATATATTTTTTTTCGATTTACCCGGCTGCAAATCTACCTTAATAAAAGCGCGGGGGTGTGAAGAACGCGGATTAAAGCCCCCCGGCCCCTTGCGAACAGGTAAGGTCCGATTCGCATACACTAAAGCTTATAACCAGAAGTATATAATACACTCTCACGAAACAAGTATCAATAGTTCTTTTTGTAAATTCAGCTACGCTTGCCGAACTTGTTTTTATGTTGCTCTTACGTCACGATGGCATAGAATAGTTTTAACACGCGCGGTTTGCACGCGCACGTGAAAAAATTTTTAAATTCAAATTCAAATTAGTTTTTATTTTCATATACTACTGACGGATTTTGAAATGACGTTTTAGCGCGCGACACTGCAGGTACATGTCTTGGGCACACAGCCTTCTTTGCGTGCTTTTTTGACCATAACATGCAGAGGTATTTTCACGCGCAAAATGAATTTTAAAAGTCGTCAATTGATTTTTGGTAGAGGGCTAAGTCGACTAGCGACTTATAGCCCTCAAATCCAAGGTTTCTCGCCCCATAAGCGCGCGCTCGTAATATTACCAAAGTTACATTCAAACAATAAGGCCGCGTTAATTTTTGAAAACACATTTAACCAAAACGGCGATGTTTATACGGCGATTTCGACCTTGAAAATGGCCATCTCAACCTTGAAAATGGTAATCTGGAATATTAAAAAGAAACCTCTGCAATAAACGGGGCAATTTAGACCTTGAATCTGATGATCTAGACCTTTAAAATGGCGATATTTTCAATTGGAAATTTTGGAATCTCTGTCAAGTAGGCATTTCTACAATCCTGGTGGAGTATTAATCACGCAATGAATTTGGAAAATCACGTCCATTGAAAACTAGCTGGTTCATTTTGAGGATCTATAGAAGGATACTTTTCCAGTACGAGATATATTATATGCTTCTGAAAGTCTAGAGCAACAATGGAACGCGGGCGACACTAGTGTGCGAACGAAGACAATAGAGAGAAAGTAATGACTTAAAAGGCATGTCCTACCTCTGGCACGCTGCTTGGAGAGAAGTTTGTGAACAATGTGGTCGTAAGCGCCGGCTCCGGCCACTCCGGAGTCCTTGGTCAGCCTCTCCTTCACGGCGATGCATATGTTGTTCTTGGCCAGTAGCGCTTCGAGTACCGTGAATGCCTGCAAGCGCGGGAAAAGCTTTTTTTAATCTCCACAAGCTTTCTAGTTTTATTTCTTTCTGGGAACATTTTCCAGGGAAGAGGAGCTAAAGTGGTTAGGCTGAGGGATTTAATTAGCGCCGCGGGTTAGGGATAAAAGAGCTTTTAAATGGTCTTCTTAAGTCAGTCTTTAATTCGATCGTAAACCGGGAATGTTTCGGCTTAATTATTCTTCAATTTTGAATCATTTCTACTCGAGAATATGTTCATACGCTGCCATCTAGGAGCAACAAACACAGCGTTACCCGTCAAAAGTCGTGCATTTTCTTGCGTAAAATTTTCATTGGTTAGACGCTTTAGCGCCTGCTGCCGTCGGAAGGGGAAATTATGAAATTCACTTCCCCCTTGCCGTAAAACGTTCAGCGTAAAGGTTCGTCCAATGAAATTTGTACACAACACTGCGTTAGTGTGTTTAAAGGCTAGCTGCGTTCTCCTTGTAGTTTTTGCTCCTAGCTGCCACAAATTATGTCACATTTGAAATATACGTATTTGTTTTCTAATTTTGTTCTGTACATTCACTTCATAAAATTACTAATTCGATATCCTGAAGCTCAAATTATTTATTATTATTATCATTATTATTATTATTATTATTATTATTATTATTATTATTATTATTAAACTTTCTTTTAAGGGAGCATGAACTAAAATGCGCTACCGTTTGTTGTTAACTTCACTAGCGCCAATCAAGGGCGTATCCAGGATTTTATTTCAGGGGGGTTTTGAGGGAAAATATCAAGGGGGGGGGGGTGCTGACGGAAGTTTCACTGATTTTTATTAAGCACCCCCCCCCCTCAGTCATCAGCATTTCCCCCCCTTAAATACGCCCTTGGCGCCAATCACCATTGATTCATCATAAATATGGTTACGCATTGTAACCCGGCCACCTGAATTAATGGCTTTAAAAGTCGCTGGATGACTTAGGCCTAAGGTGGTGATAATTAATATTATTAATTAATAATTAATTAATTAATTAATTAATATTATTATTATTATTACTAAGGTAGTTCATACTCCCTTTAACCATGGAAAAACACGAATTCTGTTAACATCAAAAACCATGTGATTTCAAACTAATTTTAAGAAATTTTACGCTAATCTCAAGTTTTCTCAACGTAAATTCCCAATCCTCCCCGAAAAGGAAAATGCATCGCAAGAAATGAAAATATCTAGAAACTTCAATTATGAAAATCAGGATGGGAGTGTCTTACCTGAATTCCGTAATTGGACTCTTCGAATAATATTGATATGTAGGTCCATTTAAAGATTTTAATGATTTCCACCATGGCCTGCGCCTGATTCGTGTCGGAAGGTACCGTCCTCAAGAAGTACTCGAAACGTTGTTTGTTACTCAACTCGGGACTCGTTGAGAAGAAACTAACCTGGAGGAAATAAATAAATAGATTTTGATAATGAATAATGGGTACAAGTTTCATTTTAACGCTCAAAGTCCATAAACGCTTCAATAAAACCAATTCAGCGATTCGTTACGAAGTATTAATAGGTAAAGAGCATAGACGCGCAAGCTTGTCTGTATTTGGGCGTTTTGTTGGAAAAAATGAGTTAGGCCTAACGGAGAATTTTCGCGTCAACGCGAAAAATTTGTTTAATGCTTGGTTTCCACTAGCACGCAAATGAACGTTTTGACGTACAAACATTTTCACGAGCGTAAAGAAAATGCATTATGACGTGTGCTAGTGGAAAAGAAGCATTAAGCTTGGTTTCCACTAGAGCGCGTCATAAGGCATTTTTCATTACGTGCGTCAAAACGTTTCTACGTGCTGTTTATTTGTGTGACGCGCCGTTAAGCGCGCTAGTGGAAATCAAGGCTTAATCCTAACGGTGATTTTTTGCTGCAACCCGAAAAAAATTATGTGAGCCCTAACGGAAATTATTTGCGTCAACGCGAAAAACTTGTTTAATGCTTGGTTTCCACTAGCGCGCCAATCAACTTTTCGACGTCGTACAAACATTTTCACGAGCGTAATGAAAAATACAATTTGAGGTGCGCTAGTGGAAACCAAGCTTAATGCTTGGTTTCTACTAGAGTGCGTCATAAGGCATTTTTCATTACTTGCTTCAAAACGTTTGTACGTACTAAATTTGAGTGACGCGCCGTTATGCGCGCTAGTGGAAATCAAGGCCTATTCCTAACGGGGTGATTTTTTGCGTCGACGCGAAAACATTATTTGAGGTAGAGCTCGGCGAAACAGATAAATTAACCGCTAAAATTTCGATTAACCATAAAAATTACGATTAACTGTTTATTCGTGGATATTATAAAGACTAAAAAGCATTTTAACATGTAAAAATAATAGATTTTTTCGTATAATTTGTGGATAAATGTGTGTTTTGGATAAAAATAAATAAAGTGATTAATTCTTATCCAAACGCCGAGCTCTAATTTGAGGCCTAACGGATATTATTTGCGTCAACGCTCGCCATCACGCCGTTATTGCACTCAAAGAAAATAAAAACCACAAAAAAATTGCGTTTATTATGTGATTGTTGAACCTATTTGACTGGGCATGACTGGAATTTGGATTGTAGTTGGCTTCTTTTGCTAGGCAGGTCAACCGACCAACCGGAAATATTTCATTCAGCGATCTCCTTTTCGCCACGTAAGGGGGAAGTTAAAAATCAAGTCTTTTATTTTAGCGCCTATTCATTTAAAAATGTTTTAGTTTGCCTAAATTATCTACTCTGGGTATCCTGCCCGAGTCATTTCAAAGTTCACAGACTCTTGGACACTGATCGTCCGGTTGACAGGTTAATGGGTTTAGCCATTTTTAGTTATATATCGAGTGCGACTATTGGTGTGATCGAAATGTAGCAGTAGTAGTTGTAGTAGTAGAAGTAGTCTTGTGCCGCGACAGCATTAGGGAGTCAAAGAGATAATATTTCATTCGTTTTGGAACTCCCTCAGGTCTCCACTTATATCCATTGGTTTCTCAATGCGCTGGCGATAAATCTCTATACAGGGCAGCGTTGCCAAACGTAGGAAAACTATCGTCTCGGTCGATAATATTGAACCGATTTTTCGGCCGTACAATGATTTGGAAATTAATTTTCAATATATTCGGCGACTCGTAACGTTCAAAGACAATCAGTATAATTAAGTACGCCACTAAATGAAGCTGTGAGCTGTGTTTTTATGTACAATCATAATTAATAATATCTATAAGTATGACACTAAATGAAGCTTTATAACGTACAATCATAAGTAACAATATATATAAGTATGACACTAACTGAAGCTGCGTAACGTACGATCATAAGGAAAAATGTCCATAAGTATGACACTAAATGAAGCTGCGTAACGTACGATCATAAGGAAAAATGTCCATAAGTATGACACTAAATGAAGCTGCGTAACGTACGATCAGAAGGAAAAATATCCATAAGTATGGCACTAAATGAAGCTGCGTAACGTACGATCATAAGGAAAAATGGCCATAAGTATGACACTAAATGAAGCTGCGTAACGTACGATCAGAAGGAAAAATGTCCATAAGTATGACACTAAATGAAGCTGCGTAACGTACGATCAGAAGGAAAAATATCCATAAGTATGACACAAAATGAAGCTGCGTAACGTACGATCATAAGGAAAAATATCCATAAGTATGACACTAAATGAAGCTGCGTAACGTACGATCATAAGGAAAAATGGCCATAAGTATGACACTAAATGAAGCTGCGTAACGTACGATCCTAAGGAAAAATATCCATAAGTATGACACTAAATGAAGCTGCGTAACGTACGATCATAAGGAAAAATATCCATATGTATGACACTAAATGAAGCTGCGTGACGTACGATCATAAGGAAAAATATCCATATGTATGACACTAAATGAAGCTGCGTAACGTACGATCATAAGGAAAAATATCCATAAGTATGACACTAAATGAAGCTGCGTAACGTACGATCATAAGGAAAAATGGCCATAAGTATGACACTAAATGAAGCTGCGTAACGTACGATCCTAAGGAAAAATATCCATAAGTATGACACTAAATGAAGCTGCGTAACGTACGATCATAAGGAAAAATATCCATATGTATGACACTAAATGAAGCTGCGTGACGTACGATCATAAGGAAAAATATCCATATGTATGACACTAAATGAAGCTGCGTAACGTACGATCATAAGGAAAAATATCCATTAGTATGACACTAAATGAAGCTGCGTTACGTACAATAATAAGTAACAATATCCATTAGTATGACACTAAATTAAGCTGTGTTACGTACAATCATAGGTAACAATATCCATTAGTATGACACTAACAATGAACGACCCGAGGTGATTTTCAAGGATTTGGTTTAAATTCGGGCGATAAGTAGACCTTTATATCATTTGAAATATCCCTAAAGGAAACATTTCGACGGGCTTTATATAGTGTTTCCATAGCAACCAAAAATATTTTGGATAACTTATGACCTAATTTTCCGTATGGAAATTAACATGGAGAAAACTCAGATAAAATATATTAAAAAAAAAAATTATATTATAAAAATTGTGAATTCGTGTAAATTTGAGAAAAAATAAGAAAATCGGGTAAATACAAGTAAATTTGGGTTAGGTTATTTAAGATGAATTGATACATATTCATCATCTCCTTTGATACTGGCGCCATCAAGTTCAAAAAAAGGCCGAGCTTTTAAACCACGTCCACACTGGCGACACCGGATACAGTTATCTGCCTAAAATTTCGCGTCCATAAATATTTTGAGTCCGTTTGATAAGAGAAATTATGGGTAAGAAAAACGCGAAAAATGCTCGTCAAATTAGTTTTAGTTTATCTAAAGTGAATTTATCGAGTGAAGAATTAACCCAAAAGGAAGGAATTTTAAGACCACAAAGGCTCAAACATCTAGACCATTTTGGCTTACGCTTGTTAACAGAAGTGAATGATATTTCGAAAATTCAAACAGAATTCCTAGCTGTAGCCAAAAATATAAAAATTATTCAACCTGACTTTAAATGATGCTAAGCTTAGGTCCGATAAGTAACGTAAATGAACTAATGATAGAAAATTCTCACAAGAGGTGGAAATAATGCCACCTAGCGTGCGAGCCCCCCGTAAAATCAGGGGACTATCCTATTTATTATGTCTGATGGAAATAAGAATTTAACGACTAAATGTACACTATATGATTTCACACTAGTTTATAGTTTCATATTTCATAAATGCCAGTAAATTGACTAAATTTCGGTAATGGAAGTAAAATTGGAAATGCCATTAAATTGACTAAATTTCGGTAATAGAAGTAAAATTGGAAATGCCAGTAAATTGACTAAATTTCGGTAATGGAAGTAAAATTGGAAATGCCATTAAATTGGCGAAATTTGGATAAATTCAATTAAAGTGGCAAAATTTCGGTAAATACCATTAAATTTGCTAAATTTGGGTATACTATTGGTTAATAATTATTAAATTCGTTAGCAATATACCCTTTTCCCGTCTTTTAAGTCTAGAAAGTTTATTGGTTTCAAAAACGTGTAAAATACGTAGTCTTGATTATCTTGGAAAATACTAACAGAATGCGTAACTTTGCAATAAGACGAGGAGTTAGTGGGTAAGAAATTTTAACTGCTCTACACATTTGCCTCCATATAAAGTAGGATACACGACTAGCAAATAACTGTATATATTACTTCATTGTGTTTTAGTATTTATCAAATTTTATTAGTAGATCCTTTCTGTGGTAAAATTATGATATCGAATAATTGGTTTTATAGAGAATAATATACTTTATGGATGTTTTAAAGAAATTCTATATTTCAAATTCTTATATTTATTAAAATTTTATATTTTTAAAATACTAGTTTTTTATAATAAGAATCAGCTAGGCTAATACCCAAGTCATCAAGCGACTTTTAATGTCATTAATTCAGGTGGCCGGGTTACAATGCGTAGGAGGATGGTGGCAAGCCCTCCTTGCCACGCGAGCCAACAGCTGCCTACACAAACTATTGCCGTTATCCTTGACAAGATTTTATGCAAGGGGAAACCGAAGAGCTCGCGTAAACCCCTTAAACCAGTGGGGAGAGAATGTGCAAACTCAACGCAGAACGAGTTGTTCCAAATTTTCACTCAGTGCTACAAGCTGGGATTGAACCCGGCTCCTCTTGCTGCGAGGCGAAAGTGCTAACCACTCCGCCACCAGTATCCCGGGGATTTCCATGTATCTCATATTTTTTTTTAGTTTTTGGATTTTAAATTAAAGGGACTTTCAAGGGAGAGCTGTGGGAGGGGGGGGGGAGGTGAAGTCCATCTACAATACATCATTCGGTCACCGTTCGTTGCATTTACAATGTTACACTCTGATGACGTTTCAGTGACGTTTTTTGAATCGACTTCCGACCCCTCACACTCCCATTGAAAGTCCCTTTAACTTTTCAGAATGCCACTTAGAGCCATCACCCGAGTGCTCTCAGACATCTATTAACAGTCACTGTTCTTGGTATAGACAATCTCCATTAGCTAATGATCAATGAATTGAAGTACCATACGAAACAACGGATAACTGCGCGCTAGAGAAAAGAAGAGATATTTATACTTATATTTTCACATCCAAAATGGAGCCTTGAAACTCTACATGGAATAGATTGCAAAGAATTCAAACCTAGTTGTTATAAGACAAGATGGGAAGATCAACTTTCTTCTGGTGGAACCAAATTGGAAAAATTATAGTTCATTGACAGAGTTACTTTCGAAAGTTTCCAAGAAGCGAGATCAGAGTGCAAGTGCATACGAGACGTGCACTTACAACAATGGGAAATTCTAGCCTCTCGCACGTTCAAAGATCAAAATTTTAATTTTAAAGCAAACGCATATTTGGATTTTAAATTTTAAAAATGGCATAGTATATCAAGCCAAAAAGTCATTAAACTCATAAACATTTCAGAACCAGTTAAAGATTTTCAGATCACCATAATGGCAATATCACCGAAATACAACTCAATAGTCGTCTCAATAAACGCCGCTCTCCTTTCGCTTCTCCCATGACGTAGTCACTGGTCTGAAACATTTTCGGTCGGGCGGAAACAGGGTTGCCAATTGAACCGGTAACCAACCAACTAAGCCAACTTCAATCCGACTTGTAAAATAGATTTTGCGTTTCACTTTCACCATGCTTTCACAAAAGAGACAAGCCTTTGCACACGTGTGCGTCCTGGTCGAAGTAAATGATAAATTTTATATGATATAAAGGTAAAATTTTATCTTTTTTAAACTTTTATATAACTTTTACCGCCTAAAATGTGGTCTTATTTTCGGCACCGCTTACAAAACCAAGAGACAAGAACTAAATAAAACCTAGCTTTCCATTCTACGCTCTCAGTGCTATTACTCCTTGGGGACTCACTGATCTGCTTTTATTGAGACGCCTATACCGATCAAGCTCAGTTCTTTTATGAACTCATACCTGGATTTGCCAGGATTTGCGAGATCTGCAACAAACCTTGTTACCCACTCATATATTATACAATACCTTATCAGTATGGTCGGATATATTTATGTCTACAGAAACGATCAGGTGGACTCGGTCCAATAGTACAGGAAGGTCTATTCACTACTCCAAATGTAACACTGACGTGCAGCGTATCAGTTAAATTATCAACGTCTCATTTTGAGTATTTCCTTAATCATGAATATATCTAGCTATGAATATACAATAGCAATAGTCTCTCTAACCTCCCGCTAAAATTTGGGTTGGGCTTATCTAGTCACGCGATCAATCACATCTGCTCCGACCGAGTGTGGAGCATGCCGTCATTTCCTTCAGTCTCCTGATTGGCTGAAAACGCGTCACTGGTCTCGAAAGTTTCCACCCAAATCAAATCGACATGATAGAAGGGCTATATCGTAGGGTTAGATATTCATAGCTAGATATATTCATGCTTAATAAAGTCGTTCTGAAATCTTTAAATCAAGACTTTATTTTGATTTTGGATTCACGGCCTGGGCAGACAAAAGAATCAATTTATGAGAAACGTTTTGGTGTGAATGGAAGTGATTCCCGATAATTCGATTTGCCAGCCATTGGACACGACCTTTCACCATCAGTTAAAATATTTCGCAAAAGAAATATATTCGATCGCAACTTTGGGAAAAAATTAATTTCTAAAAAGATTGTTATAAAAATATTAACGGTTCTTATAAACTAGTTAATTAAAATTAAATATTTATAATTTTGGGAATAATTTGAAAGTTTTAAATTAATTTCGAAATTAAATATACACATTAATTCAGGCATATCCCCCAAATTACTTTAGTTAATTTTGCAAACTATTTTAATTTACATAAATACACACTAGTCCAATTTATCTTAAATGTAAGCCATTTGTCTAAATTACAAATGATTTTTAGATTTTTACAATATATCGTCATGTTTCCATTTTTTGGAATCAAATAAAAAGGACTTACTGGAAATTACCCATTTTCACGTGTATTTACCCAAACTTACTGACAATTCTACGTACATTTAACCACTTTAGTTTAAGTTACCTAAATTTTTCCACATAAATTTACTCAAATTTCGCCACTTTCATTGAATTTATCAAAATTTAGCTACATTACCTGAATTTACCAAAATTTGGTCACTTTAATTGAATTTATCCAAATTTAGCTACATTACCTGAATTTACCAAAATTTGGTCACTTTAATTGAATTTATCCAAATTTAGCTACATTACCTGAATTTACCAAAATTTGGTCACTTTAATTGAATTTATCCAAATTTAGCTACATTACCTGAATTTACCAAAATTTGGTCACTTTAATTGAATTTATCCAAATTTAGCTACATTACCTGAATTTACCAAAATTTGGTCACTTTAATTGAATTTATCCAAATTTAGCTACATTACCTGAATTTACCAAAATTTGGTCACTTTAATTGAATTTATCCAAATTTAGCTACATTACCTGAATTTACCAAAATTTGGTCACTTTAATTGAATTTATCCAAATTTAGCTACATTACCTGAATTTACCAAAATTTGGTCACTTTAATTGAATTTATCCAAATTTAGCTACATTACCTGAATTTACCAAAATTTGGTCACTTTAATTGAATTTATCCAAATTTAGCTACATTACCTGAATTTACCAAAATTTGGTCAGTTTAATTGAATTTATCCAAATTTAGTGAATTTAATGGAATTTAACAATTTTTACTTCCATAAACAAAATTAAGTTAATTTACTTGCATTTACCTAATTTATAAATTTTTACCCATTTTAAATAATATAACCGAAATTTACTTGTATTTATAATACCAAATTTGTTTATTTTTTCCCAAATTTACCCAATATACAATTTTTTTTTTATAATTTTTTTTTTAATATTTTAAAATCTTTCTTCGTCTTAATTTCCATAGGGAAAAGTAGGTTTTAAGTTTTCAAAAACATTTTGGGTGGTCACTTCAAAGCTAAAGCCCGTCAAAACCCTTCCTTTTGGGAAATTCTAAGTAACATAAAGGTCTTCTTATCCCCCGAACTTAAACCAAATCGGTGAAAATCAAATCGGCTCGTGTCCTTGTAAGTGAAGCTGTGTAACGTACAATTAAAATAAGTATGGTACTTAATGACGTTGTACGCGTTTTTCTGCGAAACTTTGTTCCCCTTAACACATACGACGAGGAACTTATATTACGGCTAGGTGGACTTGTTAGCCTCTAGTCGTTCCTTTATGGCCTATTTGAAGCTATTGGCCCCCAAACGTTGAGGTATGCCTATCTAGTTGCCAATAATTTCATACTACCATGTGCTGCGTTTAATAAGACTCAACAGTTAGGCGCCATTTCACAAAATAAATTGCCAATGACCAAAAAAAACATTCAACAAGAGTAAGGGAGCGTCCATAAATGACGTGAGGCGTTTAGGGGAGGGAGGGGGTCGAGCTGAATCTCACCCAATCTCACGTGGAGGAGAGGGGGGTTTCGGCAAATATCACGTAAATATTTTTCCCGCAAGAAACAGTGTAAAATTGTTATAAAACTGGGTTAAATTAAGTAAAACATGTTTCTCCACTAAAATACTGCTAAATCCTACACAATAACACCTTTGCGCCTCTTAACTGGTCTTAAATATAAATAATTAATCAAATTATGTTTTTTTTTAAATAAATCCAACGTAATCACACACAGATTAACGTATTTACACTGATACCAGTTGGACTGATACCAGATTCGCCGGGCTAGTCTTGGATTAATTATGTAACACTATTATTAATCCAAGGGCTAACCATAAGCCAACTCGAGACAAACCAAACCAACTAGGTTCATTATTCATTTTATAAACTCAATAGGCGAAACTATAAAGTAAATTTAGTCTTAGCCAACTTGTTAAAATGGGAAAACAAAATCACGTGGCTACCATATCACAGCCAACTTCGATTCGGTAACGTGTTCATAGTTGGCCGTGCGACGGCAAAATAAAATTATTCCTTCCAGATACTGCAGACAGCTAATTAACTTCCACCTTTCTATTACAAGATGTTTTAAATAATAATAATAATAATTACATAATTTAGATGAATCGATCAAAATTTGAACCGCCATTAGCAAAATAAAATGAATAGTTCGTAATTCTTAGGATAGATGGCGTTCACGTTCTCCGCAAAGTAACGTGACAACCAGCTTGTTTAATTTCTCAAATGGAAAAACGGTGCGATTGCAAGCGTTGACGCCAAACCCTTACAAAAAATTTCTATAAGGTATTTTATAGAGTTGATCTATAAAAATTTCATAGAGTAGTCTTAAGCTATTTCTATAAAATGTTTATGGAATGTGGCTATAGAATGTTTGTGGAAAATGGGTCATTTTTCTAAAATGTTTTTTTAGAATTTCTTTAGAAACTTACTTATGATTTTAAAGATCAAAGTAAGTTATTTCTATAAACATTTTAAGGGTTTTCTATAAACATTTTAAGGGTTTTCTATAAACATTTTAAGGGTTTTCTATAAACATTTTAAGGGTTTTCTATAAACATTTTAAGGGTTTTCTATAAACATTTTAAGGGTTTTCTATAAACATTTTAAGGGTTTTCTATAAACATTTTAAGGGTTTTCTATAAACATTTTAAGGGTTTTCTATAAACATTTTAAGGGTTTTCTATAAACATTTTAAAGGTTTTTTAGTTTTATATTAGTGGCTTCTATAAGCATTTTAAAGAATACTTCTTTTTAAAAAGTGGAGTTTCTATTAAGATACTAAATGGTTTCTTAAGAAGCATCGTAATACTTTAAATACATTAGCTATTAAGAAGTTCAGGTCAAAATTATACTTAAATATATAAGCCTTAAAGAGTTTTAATAGAAATTATTTTAAATAGATTCTAAAGAATGGTTTGTAGAATTGATTCTTGGTTTTCCTATGATTTTCGCTATAGAAGACTCTATAGGTTATAGAACCCCTTTTGCCCTCTATCACTCTCTATACGATTTTATAGAGGTTTTAAAGAATATTTTTTTACGGGAAACTATCCGTTAGGCCTGGTGCCCGACACAGTTGATTCGAGCAAGGTCAGGGATTAAAGAAAGTCCTTTCTCCGAATTTCCCGGAGAGATCCTGATTGGTTTGGGTGATTTGGCGCTAGTTACGTTAAAAACAAGTCTTGTTTACAGAAGATTTTTCGATTTAGTTCCTAATTCCTTTAATATTAAATTATTCGGCTGGCAAGCACCGAAAATCTCTACCTCAATTCTTATTAAATTCAACTAACTTTAAATCCCTTAGACATTTTGAATTGTTTATCTCCCTCATCCTAATAATGAAAGTCAAGATAGACTTTGAACAATTGCTAATCGCCAATTTAATTGTAAAATAAAATATATTTACATCGCTATACATATTGACCCTTAGGTTTATATTAAACCTAAAAACGAAGGTACAAAGGCGTTGTGGCTATATTTACACGAGGTACAAGAACACACCGTGTGTAAAACACAATTAAAAATTTAAACTGTCTACGTGTAAACACCATTCGCTTGTTGGAGTGACAAAGATTTGTATTCGCGACAGAAACAAGTTTAGGTGGCGTAACGGCCGGCGCTAGCTTCTCCGAGGTTGCGCCTATGATCAAACGATGCCAAAATTATATTAAAATGCAAGTATCATTATTTATGAGGAAAAACTAATAGTATCCGCTTTAGCCTCGACCTATCTAGGTTTCTATGGCGAACAAAAGGAGTCGTAGCGATATTTTTCAGTCGCGAATAGTTTGAGTTTACAGATAATTAATTTTAAATGTGAAAAGAAACATAGTTGAAGAGAATTGCGGTGGCGTAGCTAAGGCAGAACAAGCTGCTCCACAAGATGAAGACGATAAGAATACTGTCTGGTACAAGCATTGCAATAGTTCTTGGAAAGAGGGACTAGATCCCGACGCCGCGAAATTTTGACTGGCGGCGGCGATCTGGAGATTTTCCAAACCAAAATTTTCGGCGGCGTTTATATGAAATTTCGTAGAAAATAAACTTTTATTTGCACTACCAAAGTAATAATTGAAATGTGATAAAGAAATAACTAAATTTTTGTTAAAGCTGCAAAGAGACTGATATCAACGGAAAATTTGGTAGCCCTGTTACAAAATATTATAAATCGGCGACGGCGCGCGGAAAAATATCGTCGGCGGTGGAGGCGCAAAAAAAAAACGATCGGCGCCGGCGGCGCGCCGGGATCTAAGATGGACGCGGAAATCTAGGATTACGAGGGAAAACGGCAATAAGGACCAGCACGCGACGTTGCCAGGCCCCGAAAATCAAATTATCGTACCAATGCCAGAAAATTATCGATTTCAGAAAAATCTTATCGTACGTCTAAATCTCACTTCTTCTATGGCATATGGCTTTCGACAGATTTTCCCAAATTGAAACCTGTTGTTAAGCTTGATCAAAGGAGCAAAATTGTCCAATACAATTATCTATCGGAAATAGTGTTTTGTATAGTACGTCCTTGATATTATCGTACGGCCTAAAAATTATCTAGGTGTAAGATAATAATAATTCGTCTGGCAACGCTGCCAACAAGACTAAATAAATAAAACTTAAAGGGGAAATTCCTTTGTTACAGCTCTTGGAACCCGGGGACGCGGAAACCTGGGCCACTAATCTTCAGCCAGAAGTCAGCCTTATCTCTGACAACAATGCGAGATAATTTAGGGAAAGTCCTAGGATCCCGAGCACGAAAGATGTAATAATTAAGGCCAGCTAAAAATATGAATAATCCGATAATAAAAATAATCGAAAAACGAAAACGATAAAATCCGGGTACTTGTCCCTTTAATCGATAGGGCTTAACTATCTCGTCCAAAAGCAGTGCCATCCGCTAGCCTGGCTTCCGACAATGACCGCGGGATGCCCAGGCCCAAATTACACTGGTGATTTACATCCACCTAACAGCGAGTTCCACCCTTAGACGCGCGGGTACAGTTTGTGCTATTAAAATAGCCTGGGAAGATTTGGGATTCGCTCGATTTTAGAGCAGTTGATCCCCGGCGCGAGCCATTAGACTGACATGTTTGATTTATTTCGCGGGTGAGTGGCTTACGGCCGAATTCCCGAGTAATAAACGCGCCGCGAGAGCGGAGAGAAGGCCCTCCTTGAGATGGGGTGCCGTCATCGAATTCTCATTCCGACGACGACCGACAGGAGGCGTCCCCGTCAATCAATAGGCAAATTTGAACAGAATCAGCTCGATTTTTTTAACGCGTATATTTTCCAAGTTTCCAAGGATCTTCTCGGGCGGAGTTTTTTCAAGCGGCGAAAACCCGAACGTGAGAGGACTTACGAGCCACGAGCTATCTATCTACCCAAACAGCCCCGGACTGGCAGCCTCCCCACTCTCACCAAACAAGTTAGTTTATGGAGGAAGTCATCCCCGCCGCAAGTTGAAATCTTTATTGGTGAAATATGAAAAACGCGGGGCTCTATTAACCAGTCAAAACAAAAGAAATATTAACAAGAATTTATTGAAGTTAATGTAGAATATGTGGCTGCGGCTATAACATCTGTTTTGAAGATTTCTCTAAGATAGTCTCCGCCTACAAGGAAAGAGAGTACAAAAAGGCTTTATTTAAGCCGCATCAAAGTCAGCAATACAATAAGGGTTATAACATTTATACAATTAAACGTCTTAAAACGTCATTAAAATTCAAAATTCATTTAACAGATGAAAAATATATAAATACGGTTTAGGATTGAACAATATGAAAATACGGTTTAGGATTGAACAATATATAGAGTTTAAATGATGCGAATTCTTCGTGCCAGCTAGGAGCAACAAACACAGCACCCCACACAAGTAGAACGCAACCCGTCAAAAGTCGTGCATTTTCTTGCGTACAGTTTTCATTGGTTAGACGCTTTATCGCCGGCTGTCGTCGGAAATTGTCTTCCCCCTTTCCGTAAAACGTTCAGCGTAAAGGCTCGTCCAATGAAATTTGTACACAACACTGCCTTAGCGTGTTTAAAGGCTAGTTGCGTTCTCCTTGTGTTTGTTGCTCCTAGGTGCTAGGAACAGCTTCGTAGATTCTGTAGACTGTAGCAGAAGTCTAGCTTCCATGCTCAGAACGGGTTAGGTTGAGTCGTTTTGGAGTTTTATGGAGTCGTATAGGAGTTGACCAGCAAGGTGAGGAGCTAAGGCTTAAGACGTATTCGGTTGTTGAAGATACCAATCATCCCGGAGTTAGGCTTACAAGCAATCGGGGCGAGATTTGAAAGTAGTTCTTTTTGCGCGCGTGCCAGAAAATAAAACTTTCAAAAGGAGATAGGCCTAAAAACGTACTAATCAGCTAACCCCGCAACACGATAGAATAGTCCTATCTTCCAAAATAACCGTCGAAACAGGAAAACCAAAGTCTCATATTGTTGCTGGAACGTTAATTTTATCAAATAATACCGAAATCAATTTTTAACGAGACTTTTAACTAACAAATTACTAATCAAAGTCGGAGTGTGTGTGTCTTCCCCCCACTCTTACGAGGGGGAAAACGGTCGAATTATTGCAGGATGAAATGGGAAAAGACTTTGTTTTTTCCCCTGGGAATCAGAAGGCGAGCTTGGTGATATCAACATATTTTTCGTTATGCCGAATAGGTTCTTAATATTAATATTTAAATTGACCAATTTCAAAACTACGTTTTTGCGCGCGACACCACCGTTATATGCGGTATAGCAGGCTTATTTACTTACTTTTATACCCTAACATGGCGGCGTATTTTCACGTGAAAAATTAATTTTAAGATCCACCAATTTCACGCTGTCGCGAGTTCGCCTTTAAGTAAATAAATGAGAGTCGAAAAAGTCAGATTCTAAAGTCTACCTCCAATTCAACTTTAGATTCATTTTCCATTTATTTTATTCGTGTTTTTCGACGGAGGTAAATACATTTATGTATTCCGGTTATAGTTGGGACGTAAAATTGTATACCGACTGCCTTAATGACGTGTCTAGTGTGGCGTTATTCAAGCTATTGTTTACCTTACAATTACAATGGTGACTAAGCCGATTCCGACAATCACGAAGCAAACTCGAACAATAACGAGCGGTCCTGTACCATCCGCCAGCATGGACGCACTACTGAAGGACACTTTCGGGCTGCTTTCCACTTCACGCTAACGTTCCGTAGCGGCTCACCGGGCTTTTGTACGCGATTTTCTGACTTCGGGCTAGCTGCGTTCTCCTTTTGTTCTTCTAGGTAGCATAGACCAAGAATCTAAGGGGACTCAAGAAAAAATGCACAGAAATACTTTGCCTTGGTGTTGTAGCATGGACCAAGAATCTAAGGGGACTCAAGAAAAAATGCACAGAAATACTTTGCCTTGGTGTTGTAGCATGGACCAAGAATCTAAGGGGACTCAAGAAAAAATGCACAGAAATACTTTGCCTTGGTGTTGTAGCATGGACCAAGAATCTAAGGGGACTCAAGAAAAAATGCACAGAAATACTTTGCCTTGGTGTTGTAGCATGGACCAAGAATCTAAGGGGACTCAGGAAAAAATGCACAGAAATACTTTGCCTTGGTGTTGTAGCATGGACCAAGAATCTAAGGGGACTCAAGAAAAAATGCCCAGAAATACTTTGCCTTGGTGTTGTAGCATGGACCAAGAATCTAAGGGGACTCAATAAAAAATGCCCAGAAATACTTTGCCTTGGTGTTGTAGCATGGACCAAGAATCTAAGGGGACTCAAGAAAAAATGCACAGAAATACTTTGCCTTGGTGTTGTAGCATGGACCAAGAATCTAAGGGGACTCAAGAAAAAATGCACAGAAATACTTTGCCTTGGTGTTGTAGCATGGACCAAGAATCTAAGGGGACTCAAGAAAAAATGCACAGAAATACTTTGCCTTGGTGTTGTAGCATGGACCAAGAATCTAAGGGGACTCAAGAAAAAATGCACAGAAATACTTTGCCTTGGTGTTGTAGCATGGACCAAGAATCTAAGGGGACTCAAGAAAAAATGCACAGAAATACTTTGCCTTGGTGTTGTAGCATGGACCAAGAATCTAAGGGGACTCACTGTTCAGGCTTTAAGAAACACGCGTGAATACTGGGAATAGGAAAATCACGGGTAAATTTAGTTCAAGGCGAACAAACTTGGCGTCGCTGAAGTCGATTTCCGGCGTAGTTTCGTAGAGAAACTGGAGCGTTCACGTTCAATTTGGACAAAATGGCGCCGTTGTTGCCGGTTAAAAGATGAGGCTTAGCAAGTTTTAGACCTTTTATTTTTTAAATTGGTTCTTTAAAAGTTAAATTAATGGTAATTAACCATTGTGTTAAGTAAAAATAATCAGTAAGCCTTCCGAATTCGGCCACGCCTACCGTGTCAAAATATCGGGAACAGTGAGTCCCCTTAGATTCTTGGTCCATGGTTGTAGTTCGTCCATGCCGCCAGCTAGGAGCAAGAAACACAAGGAGAACGCAGCTAGCCTTTAAACACGCTAACACAGTGTTGTGTACAAATTTCATTGGACGAACCTTTACGATGCACGTTTCACGGGCGGGGGGGGGGGGGACAATTTCCGAATTTTCCTCTTCCGACGGCAGCAGGCGCTAAAGCGTCTAACCTATGAAAAATGTACGCACGGCTTTTGACGGGTTGCGTTCTCCTTGTGTGGTGGGGTGTTGTGTTTGTTGCTCCTAGCCGCCAGTAACTAAAGTTTGTCATGAGAGACCGACATATGTCTTGGTTTGATATGGACGGCAAAAAATTGCTAGGATAACTGTGTTCCAACGTGTTTTGTGGAATACCGCAATAGAAAACGCGTTGTCATGACGATGGCAAAATTTTTTCTTCCTCGCCAGTTTTCATAGCTCAGTTTCCAACCATCGCTTTATTCATTTTTATTTCAAAATACGCCGAAGAGGTCACATATATCTCTGTTTTTCCAATATTGAAATCTGTATGTTTGAAATATTTCACTGCTCAAAAAGTAAATAATACCTTTAAATTCTACCTGCGGTACTCATATTTTGGTCGAACACGTTATTAAATAGGAATTTAAAGGCCAAAGGTTGTTTGAATTAAATGCTTTTTTTCGATGTACTATTTATTAAAATGTACAAAATATAGTTATGAAGCAAATCAAGCAATGCACAGTCAAATGAAACTAAATTACTTACTAAATATTAATAATGAAACTAAATTACTAACTAAGTATTAATAATACTTAACTAAGATGAATTAAGTTAAATTTTAGTTTGAAATAATCGATTTGGCATTAAAAATCAATAAATCAAAAAATTCTGTAAATAAATTTATTTTGTCGATTTTATTAAAAAAGAACAACGTTAAAATTGCTGAAAAGTGTTTGAATTTGAACTCCGTTAATTAAATAGTTCTTTTTATAAAGTAACGCGGCCTTCTTGTTTAAATGTTGCTCTTACGTCACAGTCTCTTAATTTTACTTAGGAGCAACAAACACAAGGAGAACGCAGCTAGCCTTTAAACACGCCGACGCAGTGTTGTGTACAAATTTCATTGGACGAGCCTTTACGCTGAACGTTTTACGGGCGGGGGAAGACAATTTCCAAATTTTCCCCTAAAGCGTCTAACCAATGAAAAATATACGCGAGGAATTGCACGACTTTTGACGGATTGCGTGTTCCTTGCGTGGGCAGTGCTGTTGCTCCTAGCCACCAGTAACTAAAGTTTGTCACGAGAGAACGACTAACGTCTTGGTTTTTAATAAAGAGACTTAGAAAATGTCCGGATGTTGGTCTGATAAAGTGTATCTTACGAGGAAAGAGCTGGGACCTATTTTAGGGTGAAGAATTGCCGCGACGAAAGGTAAATGAACCCAATATGGCGAATCTTCCTCAGCCAGGAGCGTCTCTCCCAACCGATCTCGGATGTTGATTTATCACCCGTGTTAGAGCTAAATTGATTTCTAGCTTTTTCCTCTCCACTTTTTTATTTCGTCTTGCTTTTAATTTATGGATGTTAATATTTTAGAAGGGAGGGCAGCTAAATCTTTTTCTTTCTCATCGCGAAAGAGTTATAGTTTTCCTTTCATATCCATCGCGGGGGGCAGGAGGGGATGCCCATCGAAGATTCCCCCGGCCGATACGAGTCGACTAATTTGAAAATTGTCTTTTTCTGGCCAGTTTTTTCGCTGATGGAGAACGTTTTGACAGGCCGTTCGCGCGGGATAACTTGACCAAGCTTAAATATACGTAAGGACTAATACGGAATAATTTCGCCCGGGTTAACGGCCTTGTACAGAATGGTCTCTCTATCGTCTGATACCAATCAACGAACCCGGACAATTTTTAACGAATCGTCGGCTTGGAAAATGTATCTATTTACATATCCCGTCGTCTTGACGTCAACTGTTAAGTCTTTCAGTTAGAATGCTGGGTATCTCGCCTCTTTTTCAATTATTTTTGTATTATCCATTTCGAACGGTTTTAAAATCGAAATAAGTAGTTATACGTAGAGGCTTGCGCCGCCGCTAAACGCCGCCGCCGCCGATAATTTTGAACGCGCCGATCGCGCCGCCGCCGCCGATACAAAGAACGGCGCGCCGCCGTTTCTTTTTTTTTTCTTTATACCCTTTTTTTGGGTATATTATGCTTCGTTTTCATTTACGCGAAAATAACGACATTTGAACATGACTACGTCGAACGTCAAATTTTGGTTTTCGGATTTCGGTCGACGCAGAGTAATAGCATTTTTTCACTTAGCGTAATAGATTCCAGCATTGCTAGCTTGGCTATAGAGAGAGTCACTAATATAACCAAGGCTTATCAACATTTTAATTCCCTTTAAATTTAGATGTTGCTTGGTTTATCGATATGTTTCCCCCCCCCCCTTTTCTTTCTTCCCCGGCTGACCCTAGTTTTCCGCCGCCAGAGCGCACATTTAACAATCGCCCGAAGCAAATATTCGGAAACGGGGCGTCCCTGTGTGAAGTACATTAATTAGTCCATGGAAGGACTAGAACGAGTTGGTATTTGCCCTTGCCCTTCTGGTCGCGTGTTCTTTAAACTGTCGCTACAAAAAATAGCTAAAAAATTTATACAAACGCCGGCGTACGCCGCCGCCGCCGATCATTTTGGCCACGCGTCTAGAAACTTTTATATATTTTTGAAACGCGAATAGTTTCGAAGATTTAACCAAGCTTATTTTAAAATCCGAAGGGAGGGGGGGCACATTGGTTACGGCACTATGACCAGTCCACCCCTGAAAACTACATCCATTCATTAACAACATCTTCTCAGACCGTTGTATTATCCCTCCCACCTGATTCTATAGAATTGAGCAGCACTCAAACTTTTCGTAGCAATATCGCGGAATTTATGAGTACTAAAGTATCATGAACAACTCATATATTCATATATTTACAAAAAAGTCTTTATGAAAGAGTACGTAAATAAATAATCTGAAAATTATAGTCACTTTATTTACGTATACACCCGTTTGACTTTCTCCGTAGCTACATTTCGAGGGGGTTAAAAAAAGAAAAATTTCAGGCTAATCTCAAATACCCAAAATCAAATAAAACCGCTTCGCAGCCCACTCGAGACGAGTGACACCCGATCGGATAACAATCCGCGACTGTACACTCATCCACCGTCGAAAACTAAAAGAGAACGAGGGGGAATTCTGGCTGGTGTGCATCGGCTAATTTGAAAAGACAGACAGTTTTCGCCACTTCTTACTTCTCGGATTTTACTCATTCGAGATGTCGAACGAGTAGAAAAAAGGCGATTCCCTCAGAACGTCGAGAGATGGCGGATAACTAAAGAAATAGGCCGTTGCCCTTCGATTCGGACCAACCCACGCGGGTTATACTTGTCACAAGAAAGGCTACCAAGATTGCAAAAATCTTGTTCGAGAAATCGAATTTTATCGGACCGAGGCTTAAGTGACAACTCGGGAAAACGAACCGATACCGCGGACGATTGGCATTTCGATTGGGACGACGAAGCCTTCGCAAATATCTTTCGGCTATTTCAGTCGTCATTTGATACTACAAGAGCTTTGTTTACGCTGCCTTTAAAATTAATTCGAACCAAACTTAAACTTTCCAAATGAGTCGCGCGTTAATATTTTAATGTAGCTTATTAATTCATATCAGGAATCTATAACTCTACTTGGAATGCTTATCGAGGCAGATTTTTGTCTCGATGTGGCTGACGGTTTTTTTTGACGTCACAATGTTAACTTAACAAACAACAACGTGAGAAGGGAGCGCGTGCAAAGGGGATTTTTATCTCGTAGGCGGGGCCAAAGCCGTCAGAGTGATCTTACCATACGCGATACGCCAGGATAAGCATTCGAAGTAGAGGTATGGATTCCTGTTCATATTAAATGTTATCATATCCCCAGTTTTGTTGATTCCCTGAAAATATTCTACGCCTACACGAACAAGATTCCCTGTTCACTCTAGTCAGTGGCGTCGCCAGACTCTTTTTGGGGGGGACATGGCAACTCCAAATTCAAAATTGCCCCCCCCCAAAATGTTTACAAAGGCCCCCCCAAAACGTATGCCGTAGCTCCCCCAACTACAAAAGAATGTATAGACTACTAAGACAATAATTTCGTATCGATCTACCAGCACATCTTCAGTGGCGTACCTAGACCCTTTGACGCTCGGGGCGGATCACGAATTTTCCACCCCTCCGAATTTCCAAAAGAGCAATCGTTTAATAGTTAAAAGCAGTAAAAACTATGATTATATTTTAAACTATTTACTGGCTAACTTGTGCAATTAACAAATAATCACACCACTGTTGCACAAAAAATATATTTATTTAGAAACACTACAGCTGTTTCGGGACGACTCGCACGTCCCGAATCAGCTGCAGCGTTTCTAATTAAACGTATTATTGTGCAACGTAACCATTACTAAAATCGCAATTTTTTCTAATTGAATGAACAATTCCGCCCGGGACGGACCGCCCCTCTAGGTACGCCACTGCTTATCTTATGGATCAGGTTGATTAAGTGTGTTTTGTAAATCGAAGGGAAAAATATATATTCGGCATTTCATCCTATCTAAGTTCTACTAGAAATAGTTGGCCCAGATTGGCCCCCCAAATTGAAATCGCTGGCGACGCCACTGACTCTAGTACATTCAATGAATCCGTAAAACAGCGATCAGACGCGCAAAAAGATAGTTTTAGAATCAAATCCCTATACAATACACTAGCGGGTAATAATATAATCTTTAAATATATATTTATATGTGACAGGAGACTACCAGGGCTACGATCCTTAAAATAAGAAGCGAAAGACCCCTGGCGGTAAATCGAGTAATAATCCGAAAAAAAAGCAAAAATACTTTGGCGAGATATCCTCAGTCATACTTTCACAGAAAACCTAACAGTGCAAACAATATAAAAGAACTGATGAGGATTTAACACCCACCCACAGCCGTTCGAAGGAACTCGCTTTACTTCAAACATTTCGACTTTGATTACAGAACTAAAAGTTGCGAGCGACGTAGAGCTTTACTATTATATAGTTCCAAATGGTCGCGACTTCATCAATGTCGTCGTAAAAGGGCTAAAACCGCGTCTACGGAGAAACTTCGAAGGCGGACAATCTATATGATGAAATTTCAAATCCGCATCGTAAAAAAAAACAGGTTTGCCTAAAGGCGAAATATTGTCCGGCGCTTAAGTCACCATCTAAATTCCTAATTTAATATATAATTAGTTATTTCTTAATTTTAATTTAATATTAATTTATTTCTTAATTTTAATTTTAATTTAATATTAATTTATTTCTTAATTTTAATTTTAATTTAATATTAATTTATTTCTTAATTTTAATTTTAATTTAATATTAATTTATTTCTTAATTTTAATTTTAATTTAATATTAATTTATTTCTTAATTTTAATTTTAATTTAATATTAATTTATTTCTTAATTTTAATTTAATATTAATTTATTTCTTAATTTTAATTTAATATTAATTTATTTCTTAATTTTAATTTAATATTAATTTATTTCTTAATTTTAATTTAATATTAATTTATTTCTTAATTTTAATTTAATATTAATTTATTTCTTAATTTTAATTTAATATTAATTTATTTCTTAATTTTAATTTAATATTAATTTATTTCTTAATTTTAATTTAATATTAATTTATTTCTTAATTTTAATTTAATATTAATTTATTTCTTAATTTTAATTTAATATTAATTTATTTCTTAATTTTAATTTAATATTAATTTATTTCTTAATTTTAATTTTAATTTTGATTTAATATTAATTTATTTCTTAATTTTAATTTTAATTTTGATTTAATATTAATTTATTTCTTAATTTTAATTTTAATTTTGATTTAATATTAATTTATTTCTTAATTTTAATTTTAATTTAATATTAATTTATTTCTTAATTTTAATTTTAATTTAATATAATTTTATTTCTTAATTTTAATTTTAATTTAATATTAATTTATTTCTTAATTTTAATTTTAATTTAATATTAATTTATTTCTTAATTTTAATTTTAATTTAATATTATTTTATTTCTTAATTTTAATTTTAATTTAATATTAATTTATTTCTTAATTTTAATTTAATATTAATTTATTTCTTAATTTTAATTTTTATTTTTATTTAATATTAATTTATTTCTTAGTTTTAATTTTAATATTAATTTATTTCTTAGTTTTAATTTTAATATAAATTTAATGTATTCCTTAAAATTAATTTCGTATTAATTCAATTCCGAAATTACTCTTTAAAGTTTAAACTCCAGCCCCACTAGATATAGGGCTTCATATTCCAGGAACAGACAGCGACGAAGCCGTCTATATATTCTTCCTACATATACTGAGAGCCAGTTTGCAGACATCCAAGGGCCACTCTACCTTTGGCAACTGTGTCCACCGAAACGAAATTTATGAAATTTGTCCCTTTATCAAAGTATAATTGTGGCGCCATCTATGAAGCGCCGAGCCTAACTCATTTTCTAGCAAAGTCGTGGAAAAAGTTTATTCCTTCAAAAAATTCTTATATACGTAGGAGGAAAATTTCTTCGCAAAGGCCTAATACGGAATTCTCAAAGGCCCGAACTAATGGTTTGAGGAATAGACATTTAGCTCCGGTGGGAGACGGTCTCGAAACGGGACCGAATCAATAGTTTTGAGAGAAGAGGCGATTTTTAGGCTATATAGCCGAGAAATAACGGTATATAGCGAAAATAAAGGAAAATGAACGTAAAAAGTATTAAGAAGAAGAAAGAGACTAAGGCTTAGAAAAATGCTTACCGAAGTTGAAAGGGAGAATGATGCCGTATAAAAGACCTTCCGATATTAATCAAAATGGTGCCAGAAAAACAGAAGATACTTTTAGGAAAGGAAGAACGGAGAAAAAGTGAAACAAGCAGCGACTTGGCCGGAAATCAAAATGAAAGAGTTCCGTATGAGGGAATGTCTTGCCATTACGCACTGCCAATATTTAACTAAGTATCGCCGTCGTGTGGTCCGACCCGCAGTTGCCGATGCTTCTTTGCGGTCGCTTTTTTATCAGTACAGCAAATGGTGCATGATTTTCTCTTTTATCTTCGTGAAGGCCTCGTGAAGAGAAACGCAATTAAGCGGCCTTTTGATAAGTTAGAGTGCTTAGGAAAAGCCTTTTAGGGGCCTTTGAAAAGTGAAAGAGGTCTTTTTAGGGGCTTTTGAAAAGTGAAAGAAGCTTTTTTAGGGCTTTTGAAAAGTGAAAGGGGCCACTTTTAGGGGCTTTGAAAAGTGAAAGGGGCCACCTTTATGGGCCTTTTAAAAGTGAAAGGGGCCACTTTTAGGGGCCTTTGAAAAGTAGAAGGAGCCTTTTTAGGTGCTTTTGAAAAGTGAAAGGGGCTCCTTTAGGGGCCTTTGAAAAGTGAAATGAGCTTTTTTAGGGACTTTTGAAAAGAAAATGGAGCCTTTTTAGTGGCTTTTTAAAAATGAATGGACCTTTTTAGGGGCATTTGAAAAGTTAAAGGGGCCCTTTTAGGGGCTTTGAAATGTAAAAGGGGGCACTTTTAGGGCATTTGAAAAGTAAAAGGAACCTTTTTAGAGGCATTTGAAAAGTAAAAGGAACCTTTTTAGAGGCTTTTGAAAAAGGAAGATGGCCTTTTAGGAGCCTTTTTAGAGGCTTTGAAAAGGTGCCACTTTTAGGGCTTTTGAAAAGTAAAAGGGGCCTTCTTACGGGCTTTTAAATAATGAAGGGTTCCATTTTGGGGTTTTTGAAAAACGAAGGTGGCTTTTTAGGGGCTTTTAAAAAATGAAGGTATCCTTTTAGGGGTTTTTGAAAAACGGAGGGGGCCTTTTAGGGGCTTTTGTAAAACGAAGGGAGCCTTTTAAGGTTTTTTGAAAAATTAAATGGGTCTTTTAGGGGCTATTGAAAAACGAGGAGTTGTTTTTAGGTTCTTTTGAAAAGTGAAGAGGCTCTTTTGGGGGCTTTTGAAAAGTGAAGAGGCTCTTTTGGGGGCTTTTGAAAAGTGAAGAGGCTCTTTTAGGGGCTTTTGAAAAGTGAAGAGGCTCTTTTAGGGGCTTTTGAAAAGGGCCCTTTTAGGGGATTTAAAAAGTGGAAGGAGGAGGGAATTTTCAAAATTAAAAAGAGACTTTTTGGGAGACCTTTGAAACGTAATAGGGGAAGAGAGAGTGTTTCCCCCCTTACCGACAGAAAGAGCAGCGCCGTAACCAGTCTTAAAATTTGAGTATAGGGCACAATTTTTAGTGGCGTAGTATGAGCGAGCGAGACGCCCCACAATGTATATTTTTAAATTGATGAAAATTATAATGTTAAATCTGTCGTCCAATACTCAATGGGCAGTCGATCAGAGCCTGTAACGAGTGACGGGCGCCCAGTTTGTGTTAGATTTACTGCAAGTTTGCACGCGGAACGAGCGCGTGGAGGCGGCCATGATCAGGTGTCACGACGAAGAGAGATTATAGACTATGGTCGCGATGGTTCGACAAACAATTCACATTTATAGTTAATCATATTTTTATTAAATTTATTTGTGTATATTGCTAATTGCTAATTTTTATTGAACTAAAAAATTAAATTTTATAATATTAAAATAAAAATGCGTTCCACTGAAAAACTTTAATGATCACCAATATATCTGGGTAGGGCACTCTCCTCAGATTTTAATTTCATCTCAAAATTCTAGGTACGGCACTTCAAATTCCATTTAGGGCACGGCCCGAGTGCCCCCCCCCCTGGTTACGGCCCTGAGAAAGAGGGAAATATTACAAGGATGAAAGGGTTGGTTTTTGGCCCGGAAATCAGGGGCGAACCGTGTGCTATCCAGTTATTTGCTCTTGAGAACGGTGACTGATAATGTGAGTGAAATGTAAAGCTTTTTTCTTTCAATCATAAAAGTGAGTAGTTTTTAAACTCTGCTAACTGCACTCATAAATGTTTGACCCCTCGCAACACGACCTTTGTGTTCAAACGGCGAAGTTGTTGATACGCCGTTTGGAATACGAGGAAAAAAGGCCGTCTTCGGGCAATTTTGGAGTTTTCCAAAAAAATACTTGAAAGAAGCGAAATTTTATTTTGGGTGGCTTCATACGCGAAATGCTTCAGGGCGAAATCAACTTCAAACAAATACGTCAATGGCGAAATCGACTACCGTTTTCATTTCGCGTTCTTATCAAGGGAAAATTGGAAACGATTTGAATACGTGACGAAAAAAAATTTATCATTCAACGCTTTGCAGTTTGGGGTCGATTTCTAAATCAGAGCTGTGGCTTTGAAAAGACCCTCAGGGCTCGATGATTGTTACGAATTTCACGGCAATGTACGAAAAAAAGTTTGAACAAGACGGCTAAGTCATTGTACGTTTATTCACTGACTGTTCTAGAATCAAATACCAAGGTTTCGTCTTAACTAGGTAAAACGTAACTATTTTAGTAGTATCATAATACCAGAAGCTTATAATATATATTTTACGAGTAAAGTATAAAAATACATTTGAAAATAAGATATAATAATCATAATAATCTTATTCTCACGACACTTTTATAATTGATAGTATGCTTCAACAATGACCATATAAATCATTTCGTGTCTAAGGACTGAGATCTCTACGTGAGAAGTGTCAGGTGGACAAGAAATCGATTTCAACATCTTTTAAATGAACAGAAGCTGTTACAAAATGAAATGCTTTCAACAATAAAATAAAGTTCACTGTGACGAAATAATGATAAATTATGGGGTGGCGGAATAGTTAGCACTTTCACCTCGCAGCAAGAGGAGCCTGGTTCAATCCCAGCTTATGGCGCTGGGTGAAAACTCGGAACTACTCCTACCGCGTAGAGTTTTCCAGTTATCTCTCCTCTGGTTTAGAGGTTTTCCCTCGAGCTCTTCGGTTTCCCCTTCAATAAAAACGTGTCGTGGTTAGCGATAATAGTTAGTGTAAAGAGCTGTTGGCTCGCGTGGCATGAAGGGCTTTCCACCACCGTCCTACGCATTGTAACCCGGCCACCTGAATTTAATGACTTTAAAAGTCGCTTGATGACTTAGGCCTAAGGTGGTGCATTGGGTATTAGCCTAACTGATAAGAGTAGTAGTAAACTAAATATGAACATGTAAAAATCCAAGATGGCCGCCAAGATGGCCGCCAAAAACGCCCCCAAAATATTTTCCAAAAACAAAATTTTTGTCCTTGGAAAAATCAAAAAACATATTTTTGTTTTCAATTTCACCTTGAAGATGATCTTTGACCTCGACGCTCGAGCACTGTCTACCCCCCTAAGCCTAGGGGTGGTAGACAGGTGTCAGGCGTCGAGGTCAAAGAGCATCTTCAAGGTGAAATTTGAGATTGAAATTAAAATATTATGTTGATTTTTTTCCAAGGACAAAAATTTTGTTTTTGGAAAATATTTTTGGGGGCGTTTTTGTCGGCCATCTTGGCGGCCATCTTGGATTTTTACATGTTCATATTTAGTTTACTACTACTGATAAGCTTAGCTGAATTATAACTATTTTAAACCTCATTTTCATTTCGGAAGGCAGTTATTTTCGAATTTAAAAGGTAAACGCGTTTTCATTGTATATGCCACTATCGCACTAATCATGCCAGTAAATTTCCTATTACGAATACGCTATCACTGAAACGAAATCGTTCAGTGTCGTACTTATTGGCATTATGTTACTTATGGGAGAACTGAAGTATAGAAAACCCTAAATGAAATATTAGACATAGCAATTATGCACCAAGACAAGAGAACGCTAGGTAACCTTTCGGGGATAACGGCCAGATTTTGACCACAGAACGCCAAGTAAGCTTACGCGGATTACGCCCAGATTTTGACCACAGAACGCCAAGTAAGCTTACGCGGATTACGCCCAGATTATGACCACAGAACGCCAAGTAAGCTTACGCGGATTACGCCCAGATTATGACCACAGAACGCCAAGTAAGCTTACGCGGATTACGCCCAGATTATGACCACAGAACGCCAAGTAAGCTTACGCGGATTACGCCCAGATTATGACCACAGAACGCCAAGTAAGCTTACGCGGATTACGCCCAGATTATGACCACAGAACGCCAAGTAAGCTTACGCGGATTACGCCCAGATTATGACCACAGAACGCCAAGTAAGCTTACGCGGATTACGCCCAGATTATGACCACAGAACGCCAAGTAAGCTTACGTGGATTACGCCCAGATTATGACCACAGAACGCCAAGTAAGCTTACGCGGATTACGCCCAGATTATGACCACAGAACGCCAAGTAAGCTTACGCGGATTACGCCCAGATTATGACCACAGAACGCCAAGTAAGCTTACGCGGATTACGCCCAGATTATGACCACAGAACGCCAAGTAAGCTTACGCGGATTACGCCCAGATTATGACCACAGAACGCCAAGTAAGCTTACGCGGATTACGCCCAGATTATGACCACAGAACGCCAAGTAAGCTTACGTGGATTACGCCCAGATTATGACCACAGAACGCCAAGTAAGCTTACGCGGATTACGCCCAGATTATGACCACAGAACGCCAAGTAAGGTTACGCGGATTACGCCCAGATTATGACCACAGAACGCCAAGTAAGCTTACGCGGATTACGCCCAGATTATGACCACAGAACGCCAAGTAAGCTTACGCGGATTACGCCCAGATTATGACCACAGAACGCCAAGTAAGCTTACGCGGATTACGCCCAGATTATGACCACAGAACGCCAAGTAAGCTTACGCGGATTACGCCCAGATTATGACCACAGAACGCCAAGTAAGCTTACGTGGATTACGCCCAGATTATGACCACAGAACGCCAAGTAAGCTTACGCGGATTACGCCCAGATTATGACCACAGAACGCCAAGTAAGCTTACGCGGATTACGCCCAGATTTTGACCACAGAACGCCAAGTAAGCTTACGCGGATTACGCCCAGATTATGACCACAGAACGCCCAGTAAGCTTACGCGGATTACGCCCAGATTTTGACCACAGAACGCCAAGTAAGCTTACGCGGATTACGCCCAGATTATGACCACAGAACGCCAAGTAAGCTTACGCGGATTACGCCCAGATTATGACCACAGAACGCCAAGTAAGCTTACGTGGATTAGGCCCAGATTATGACCACAGAACGCCAAGTAAGCTTACGCGGATTACGCCCAGATTTTGACCACAGAACGCCAAGTAAGCTTACGCGGATTACGCCCAGATTATGACCACAGAACGCCAAGTAAGCTTACGCGGATTACGCCCAGATTATGACCACAGAACGCCAAGTAAGCTTACGCGGATTACGCCCAGATTATGACCACAGAACGCCAAGTAAGCTTACGCGGATTACGCCCAGATTATGACCACAGAACGCCAAGTAAGCTTACGCGGATTACGCCCAGATTATGACCACAGAACGCCAAGTAAGCTTACGCGGATTACGCCCAGATTATGACCACAGAACGCCAAGTAAGCTTACGCGGATTACGCCCAGATTATGACCACAGAACGCCAAGTAAGCTTACGCGGATTACGCCCAGATTATGACCACAGAACGCCAAGTAAGCTTACGCGGATTACGCCCAGATTATGACCACAGAACGCCAAGTAAGCTTACGCGGATTACGCCCAGATTATGACCACAGAACGCCAAGTAAGCTTACGCGGATTACGCCCAGATTATGACCACAGAACGCCAAGTAAGCTTACGCGGATTACGCCCAGATTTTGGCCACAGAACGCCAAGTAAGCTTACGCGGATTACGCCCAGATTATGACCACAGAACGCCAAGTAAGCTTACGCGGATTACGCCCAGATTTTGGCCACAGAACGCCAAGTAAGCTTACGCGGATTACGCCCAGATTATGACCACAGAACGCCAAGTAAGCTTACGCGGATTACGCCCAGATTTTGACCACAGAACGCCAAGTAAGCTTACGCGGATTACGCCCAGATTTTGACCACAGAACGCCAAGTAAGCTTACGCGGATTACGCCCAGATTATGACCACAGAACGCCAAGTAAGCTTACGCGGATTACGCCCAGATTATGACCACAGAACGCCAAGTAAGCTTACGCGGATTACGCCCAGATTTTGACCACAGAACGCCAAGTATGCTTACGCGGATTACGCCCAGATTATGACCACAGAACGCCCAGTAAGCTTACGCGGATTACGCCTAGATTTTGACCACAGAACGCCAAGTAAGCTTACGCGGATTACGCCCAGATTATGACCACAGAACGCCAAGTAAGCTTACGCGGATTACGCCCAGATTATGACCACAGAACGCCAAGTAAGCTTACGTGGATTACGCCCAGATTATGACCACAGAACGCCAAGTAAGCTTACGCGGATTACGCCCAGATTATGACCACAGAACGCCAAGTAAGCTTACGCGGATTACGCCCAGATTTTGACCACAGAACGCCAAGTAAGCTTACGCGGATTACGCCCAGATTATGACCACAGAACGCCCAGTAAGCTTACGCGGATTACGCCCAGATTTTGACCACAGAACGCCAAGTAAGCTTACGCGGATTACGCCCAGATTATGACCACAGAACGCCAAGTAAGCTTACGCGGATTACGCCCAGATTATGACCACAGAACGCCAAGTAAGCTTACGCGGATTACGCCCAGATTATGACCACAGAACGCCAAGTAAGCTTACGCGGATTACGCCCAGATTATGACCACAGAACGCCAAGTAAGCTTACGCGGATTACGCCCAGATTATGACCACAGAACGCCAAGTAAGCTTACGCGGATTACGCCCAGATTATGACCACAGAACGCCAAGTAAGCTTACGCGGATTACGCCCAGATTATGACCACAGAACGCCAAGTAAGCTTACGCGGATTACGCCCAGATTATGACCACAGAACGCCAAGTAAGCTTACGCGGATTACGCCCAGATTATGACCACAGAACGCCAAGTAAGCTTACGCGGATTACGCCCAGATTTTGGCCACAGAACGCCAAGTAAGCTTACGCGGATTACGCCCAGATTATGACCACAGAACGCCAAGTAAGCTTACGCGGATTACGCCCAGATTTTGACCACAGAACGCCAAGTAAGCTTACGCGGATTACGCCCAGATTTTGGCCACAGAACGCCAAGTAAGCTTACGCGGATTACGCCCAGATTTTGACCACAGAACGCCAAGTAAGCTTACGCGGATTACGCCCAGATTATGACCACAGAACGCCAAGTAAGCTTACGCGGATTACGCCCAGATTTTGACCACAGAACGCCAAGTAAGCTTACGCGGATTACGCCCAGATTTTGACCACAGAACGCCAAGTAAGCTTACGCGGATTACGCCCAGATTTTGGCCACAGAACGCCAAGTAAGCTTACGCGGATTACTCCCAGATTTCGACCACAGAACGCCAAGTATGCTTACGCGGATTACGCCCAGATTATGACCACAGAATGCCAAGTAAGCTTACGCGGATTACGCTCAGATTATGACCACAGAACTCCAAGTAAGCTTACGTAGATTACGCCAAAATTGCGCGATAAGTACTCAAAGTAAGCTTACGTGGATTACGCCAAAATTGCGAGGTAAGAACCCAAAGTAAGCTTACGTGGATTACGCCAAAATGACGTTCTCTGGACGGGACGCGTGTACACCAATTACTCAGAGTGGCCAACCCCTCGGTGGCGGCATCCTACATAACCGTTCATTTCATAAATGACTCGTCAATAACAATAGGAGGCTAGGGTAAAAAAGGAACCGATGGCCAGAATGAAACCTGTGAAATGAAATCAATTTATCTCGTCTCTCGTCCGCTCTCAGGCAATTATAGCAAATCTTTGTCGGTTGCTGCAGATATCAAAGGAAGAGCGGAAGACCGCGGTATCGTTATCGCCAATTCAAAAAGAACTTTCTCATCTTCAAAAATTGAAAAAGAAAAAGAACGAGTGTGGAAACTTCATTTCTCTCTCTGGAGTTTTCACTAGTTTAAAAGGACAAAAGATGAGAATCAAAGGAAACCGGAGAATAGAACGAAGAAGTCACGCGTCAGGAAGAAGATAAATAATATAAAGAGTAGCAGGTGTACGATTTCCATTCTCGACGCGCCTGCACGGACATAAATTTTAAAAGGAAGCGACGATGTACGCGTTGGACGCGAAAACTTAAGCCTCGGTTGCGGAAAATTTACGATTTATACTTTATTTTATCCGGGCTAGAGACGCGTATTTTGAAGGGGAAAGATTTACGCAATTTCCGTCTCGATCTATAAAGGAGGCTGCCTAAATCTTCAGTTTCTATTTTGAGACCTCTTTCGTACAAAAAATGAATAAAAATTTGGAATATTTATGATAGTGTTTCGAGAAATTTCGCCGCTGAAGATTATCGGAGATTCGAAGTTATACGTGTAAAATGGCTCGATGGATCAGTCTGCTCAGAGTTAAATTTTTGGAAAATGGATAGGACATTAGATTGTTATAAGTCTTTGACCGTATACGCTATTTTATATTCCAAATTAGTGAAAGTCGGTTCTCACGTAATCGGAATCGCTTCGTTTTGTTTCTGACAGGAAGAGTATCAACAAATGTTTATCGAACAAGCGGTTCAAAACGACAGTTAATCGCGCGTGCCATTATATAGCACTACTAGCATTTCAAAGGAAGATTATGGGGGCCCTGATGAATCTCATAAAAACGTCGGTGTTTTAAGCCTTGTCTCAATACATCATTTGCTTTTTTAACCCTCTAAATAATTGACTGTTGTCGGTTGACGTTGGTGGATTAGAAATTCAGGATGCAGATAACTAATATTAGCCTATAATCATTGTTGGCGGTAATATGGTTTTTGATCACTGCAATAGCTTTTCATAATCCGAGTTTTGGTGGCGCAATCTGGTTTCAGATTACAAATACAACCAGAGAATTAACGGATTTTGAAATGACGTTTTAGCGCGCGACACTACAGGTACATGTCTTGGGCACACAACCTTCTTTGCGTGCTTTTTTGACCATAACATGTAGAGGTATTTTCACGCTCAAAATGAATTTTAAAAGCCGTCAATTGCAAGCTATAGAGGAACTTCATTGTGGTAATGGGTTTCTTAAATTCATTTTCTGCTAAGTATATCTTCCAAGCATGTGTTTTAATTATAAATTTGAATTAAGCCGACCGGCCCCCCTGGCTAAGCAGCCTTTCACATTCCAAGTGTATACGTTTATAAGATCCTGGTATTGGATATTTATCATCAACCATACCGCGTCGATTGAATCGGTTGACACAGTGACGGCCCAATCTGAAATGTGTCAATACTTTTAAGACGTCTTCGGACATCTTTTAAAAGCTCTCTCGCTTCAGCTTTCTCGCGGTTTTGCCTCGGATCTCTATCAAAGCACTCAAATTGATTTCGTACGTTACGGAATTTCAACTGGCTTCCGTTTAAAGTCGCGTACGTTACGGATTTAACCTTCCTTCCCGCTGTCGTTAAAAATGTCAGGTTAGCTTCGAAATTATATAAGAGATGTATAGAAAATTTTCGAAGTTCGTCCCTTTAATAAGATATACAAACTTCACATACACAAAAGTTTTGAAACCATTTTAAATAGACGAGGGAATTTCAGATATTTTAGAAAGTTTAATGGAAAAATAATTAAATATTGAAGCGGATATATGGTCTGAAGAACGAAACTTACGTGAAACGGGAAGGAAACCAACGGCTTGAGGAAAGCTAAGATAAAGGGATTGGGATTCGGGACCACAAGATGCCTCATTGTCACGTTTCGTTGAAGCTATTGTCCACTAGATATTTAATTTGCTTACAAAAAATACGAATACGTATTCTTTCAGTTCCAGTCCATTGGGGGTTCGCATTAACATATTTAATTACACAGTTAAAAATGAATCATGCAGAAAGTGTACCTTTGTGGTATTTTTAGCAAAATATATTAGCTACAGGGGGGCTATTTAAAATATCGTAAAGTGTAGTTGACATTTTCTAGAAGATCATTTCTGATGTAGTATACGCCACCTAGGAGCAACAAACACAAGGAGAACGCAGCGAGCCATTAAACACGCTAACTCACAAGGAGACTACCCGAGGTGTAACTCATCGATTTTGTTTAAATTCAGGGATTAAGAAGACCTTCATGTAACTTAAAAGACCCCAAAGGGAAAAAAATGCGATGGGCTTTAGTTTTACCATGGCAACCGAAAACGTTTTTGATAACTAAAATATGATATTTCTCTATGTAAATTAACATGGCAAAATCGAAATTATTCCAAAATAATTTAAACAAAGGTGGTTAAATTTGGGTAAATATCTAATTTTGGGTAAATATCCAATTTTGGGTAAATATCCAATTTTGGGTAAATATCTAATATTGGGTTAATATCTAATTTTGGGTTAATATCTAATATGGGGTAAATATCTAATATGGGGTAAATATCTAATATGGGGTAAATATCAAATTTTGGGGTAAATATCTAATTTTGGGTAAATATCCAATTTTGGGTAAATATCTAATTTTGGGTAAATATCTCATTTTGGCTAAATATCCAATTTTTGGTAATTATCTAATTTTGGGTAAATATATAATTTTGGGCAAATATATAATTTTGGGTAAATATCTAACATTGGGTTAATATCTAATTTTGGGTAAATATCTAATTTCGGGTAAATATCTAATTTTGGGTAAATATCTAATTTTGGGTAAATATATAATTTAGGGTAAATATATAATTTTGGGTAAATGTCTAATTTTATGTAAATGTCTAATTTTTGGTCAATGTCTAAATTTGTTTCTATATAATAATAAATACATTCAAATATTTCATTTAAATTAAAAATTATCTTAAACAATATTGTTTAACTTTATATATAATATTTGTTTAAAAAATGGTTTCACTATCTAAATTCTTTGAATTTTACACGTACTTAAGAAAGCTTTTTGAATTAATTTTACATAACCTGCTCAAATTTTATTCAATTTAAAAACTTGATAAAATTTCATCCAATTCACAGTAGCTGATAAAATTTTATCCAATTTACAGTACCTGATAAACAAATTTAGACATTTGATATGAATTTTACCAATTTACCTGAATTTAGATATTTATAGTAAATTTACCCAATTTACCCATTTGAATTTAGATTTTTACCCAAATATATTCGGCTTTATCGACCAGAATAACCCTTAAGACTAATTTTTATCCAAATCTGAAAAGGTAGGGTGGTAAATTCCAAGAAATTTGGTCGATTTGTCGTGGAATGACCCCAAATTTAGAAGTTTACCGAAATTTAGATATTTACACAATTTAGATATTTACCCGAATTCAGATATCTCAAATTAAAATATTTACCAAATTTTAAATACCCAAATTTAAATTCTTACTAAAATTAAAATACTTACCTAAATTCAATTTCAATATTTAAATTAAAATATTTACCAAAATTTAAATATTTACCAAATTTAGATATTTACCAAATTTGCATATTAACCTGAATTAAAATATTTACCAAATTTGCATATTAACCTGAATTTAAATATTTACCAAAATTTAAATATTTACAAAATTTAGATATTTACCAAAATTTAAATATTTACAAAATTTAGATATTTACCTGAATTAAAATATTTACACAAATTTAAGTACTTACCCAAATTATTACTCAAATTTAAATACTTATCCAAATTTGAATACCCAATTTTAAATAATCAAATTAGAAACAAATTTAGACATTGACCAAAAATTAGACATTTACATAAAATTAGACATTTACCCAAAATTAGACATTTACCCAAAATTATATATTTACCCAAAATTATATATTTACCCAAAATTAGATATTTACCCAAAATTAGATATTTACCCGAAATTAGATATTTACCCAAATTTAGACATTTAGCCTAATTAAGATAGTTACCAAAAAATAGTTACCAAAAATTACACATTGACCAAAATTTAGACATTTATCCAAAATTAGATCTTTACTCAAAATTACATATTTACTCAAAATTAGATATTTACCCAAAAATTAGGTATTTACCCAAAATTAGATATTTAGCCTAATTAAGATAGTTACCAAAAAATAGTTACCAAAAATTACACATTGACCAAAATTTAGATATTTATCCAAAATTAGATCTTTACTCAAAATTAGATATTTACTCAAAATTAGATATTAACCCAAAAATTAGGTATTTACCCAAAATTAGATATTTACCCAAAATTAGATATTTACCCAAAATTAGATATTTACCCAAAATTAGATATTTACCCAAAATTAGATATTTACCCAAAATTAGATATTTACCCAAAATATATATTTACCCAAAATTAGATATTTACCCAAAATTAGATATTTACCAAAAATTAGATATTTACCCAAAATTATATATTTACCCAAAATTAGATATTTACCCAAAATTAGATATTTACCCAATATTAGATATTTACCCAAAATTAGATATTTACCCAAAATTAGATATTAACCCGAAATTTGATATTTACCCAAAATTGGATAATTACCCAAAATTAGATATTTACCGAAAATTTGATATTTACCCAAATTTAACCACCGTTCTTTAAATTTTTTTTGAATAATTTCATAAGGGGGGGACCTAAGAATCTTCGATTTTGCCATGTTAGTTTACATAGATTAATATATTATTTTAGTTGTCAAAAACATTTTCAGTTGCCATGGTAAAAATAAAGCCCGTCGCATTTTTTCCATTTAGGGGTTTTTATAAGTTACATGAAGGTCTACTTAATCCCTGAATTTAAACAAAATCGAGTGTTGTTTACAAATTTTATTGGACGAACCTTTACGCTGCACGTTTTACGGAAAGGGGGAAGACAATTTCCGAATTTTCCCCTTCCAACGGCAGCAGGCGCTAAAGCGTCTATCCAATGAAAAATGTACACAAGAAAATGCACGACTTTTTACGGGTTGCGCTCTCCTTGTGTGGGCAGTGCTGTGTTTGTTGCTCCTAGACGCCACAAACCCATTAGTTAGGGCGGTGATTTTAGGCAATCGAGTCGGTTATCGAGTATCAATTTTTTTTAATCGGGTAATATTGAAGTCGAGTCGAGTAATCGAGTACTTGATTTAGGGGAAACTTTCTCTTATTCAAGTCGAGTAACTAAAAAAACCTCGAGTAATATTTTTAACGAGTCGGGTTATCGAGTACTTGAGCTGGTTTTATTAAAGTAATTATGAAATTAAATTTGAAAGGAATATAAAATAGCTTTCAATGCTGAAAAATAATCCTTTAATTTAAATGAACCACAGTTTCCACAACTTTGTAGGTACCGTTTATTGCCCCTCAAAAAGTTGTAAAAACCCCTCTTTGAACTTTGAAGCAACGAGGATAGAAAAAACAAATAATTGACGAGTTTAGAGAGCAGCTTATTCGAGTAATCGGGTACCCGAATATGCAATTTTTTGGTACTCGGTAATCGACGAGTATTCTCTAATTACTTATTCGAGGTTGAGTTTGAGTACTCGACCTCAAAAAAGACCGAGTATTCGATGATGTTCGAGTACTCGCACAGCCCTCCAGTAGTTCATTTTTCTTAAATCAAGTTATTTCCAAAATCATTTTGCAAGTTTAAAAGCAGGTAAACAAGCCAAAATTACATTAAATATTATTATTAACAAGAAATGTTTTTAAATGAAAGTGAACTATTTAGTAGCCAGAACTTTCATTATTTTAAATACTTTAAAATGTGTCAAACACTTTTTAAAGAGTTGAAATGATCGTCCAACAATTTAACAACAACTTAAAAAAACTTTTAAAACGCTTTAAACAGTTTTAAGCAGTCTTAATCATGTTTTTATTGTAGGAGAATTTGTCAAGAATGTTTTTGAAAATTTCTTTAATTCAACTTCAATTTTTACGCTTAGTTATTAGCAGGGTCGGACTTAGAGATCCTGGGCCCCTTTTCACGCGCTGCATTTACTCTTATCCCTGGAACTAGGCTGTGCCTGAATTTCCCTGATTCAGCGTAGAAGTCTGAGCTCTACGGTTATATTACTAAATAAAAGCTCTTAACAATCGTCGATAATTATGCAACATTGCGATTTAAGGCTGCGTCCGTAAACTGCCAGGCAGAAATTTTGGTAATTTTAAAACAAAACCATCTACCTAGGAATTTCTGCAATATAAATTACGATTGATTTTATAGATTTATGCCTTCGAGTACAGTAATTACGGTCACTGGAGGGCCCCTTCCAAGGAGAGGCCCCTAGGCCACGGCCTAGGTTGGAATAGGCGGAAATACGGCACTGGTTATTAGTTTGATTTAAAATCAGTTTAAATAATATTATCTCTTCTTCGGGTAATAGATGGACGAAAGAAACTGAGCACCGAAAAACAATTTAAAATAAATTTAAACTTCTATAAGTTAATTTAGCTGAAATGAGGATCGATAAATAATTGCACCTAATTCTTACGGAAAATACGGCTGCCACTTTTGACACGACAAATTACAAGCTTGTTTGTTGGTAGAATGACTACTACTAGTACAGTCTTTTTAGCTCAAATTGGCTAAGCCTAGAACAAATTGATAAATTTATTTTTATGTTCGGGTTCTTCCCACCTCTCATATCTGTGCTTTCGCCGTCATTTTCCAAAATGGCAGCCAAAATCTATAAAAATATCTATATCTTTTTTCCTATTGGTGAGAGTGGTCTGAAACTATTAATAATCAGCTAAGCTAATACCCAAGGCACCACCTTAGGCCTAAGTCATCAAGCGACTTTTGAAGCCTTTAATTCAGGTGGCCTGGTTACAATGCGTAGAAGGGTGGTGGCAAGCCCTGCATGCCACACGATCGAGCCAACAGCTCCCTACACTAACTATTACCGTTAACCTTTTATGGAAGGGGAAACCGAAGAGCTCGGGAGAAAATCCCTTAAACCAGTGAATATTTATCTAGGTCATTTCCATATGGAAAACCCTTAGTTTAAAATAAACATGTAGTACACTTTGCACTGTCCAGGTGAAGTCAATAAACTGGAAAATATATTTCTAGTTTCGCTAAGAAAAATATCGCGAAACCTTCCGGTGCATATAGTATTTCAAATTGTATCTCCTAGTCAAAAAACATCAACTTAGGGAAAATGGGGTAGGTACATTTGTTCGAATTTCAATCGTCCGAACGGTGGAACAAATGTTCGAATTTCATTCGTCCGAACCGCCGAAATAACAAATGTTTCAATTGGACAACTTGTTTGTTTCATTCGTCCGAATCGGTAGCATCACTTGTCCGAATTCTGTCGCTAAATTAGTATTTCTTATTGCTGTTTTTTTTGGTCCGGATTTTTTTAGTACAGAATTAAAAATAAAAACTACATTGTAAATATCGTTGTTTGTTCAAGTTGTTTTTTCTTAATTGCTGCGTTGAATGTTGTGGATATCTTAGGTTAGGTTAGGTTAGGTTAGGTTAGGTTCACGTTAATGTTACTATTTTCCTATATTAACAATATTTAAAAACAACCAATTCCTAATGTTCGAAAAAACGGACAAACGATTATTCGAACAAATGAAATTCGCCAGTAAAGTTAACATAAATTGAACGACTAAATCACCAACAAAAGTTGTGATAAATTTTTCGGGCAAATGAAATACGTTTTCGGACATACGATCCTGTTTTCCGGCATTCGGACAAATGATCATTCGGACATTTGTACCACCGTTCGGACGAATGAAATTCGAACAAATGTACCCAAATCGGGAAAATAGTTTCGTATGTTAAAAATCGAACGTCGACTCGGGAATAAAGTTCCATTAGTTAAACCCTTACAAAACCTCTCTATCGACATTTCTATAAAGTGGTTTTATAGAATGCTAGTAAATAAATTGTTCTCTTAGATTGTCCTTAGCAAATGTAATTTTTCTAAAATATGTTTTTAAAATATCTTTAGTAAAGTTTAAGATGTTTCTATAGATTCCATAGAATAGTTTCTATAAAAATTTTGAAAGTTTTTTTTAGGTCTTCTTATAGATTTTTGTTAATTTCTAAAATAATATTTTATTAAGATCTCCTTATAAATTTAATACAACTTTATCAGAATTTGTTAATTATATTATTTCAAATTTAGCAAATATTTAGTAGATATTTTAAACCGATCTTCCTACCAGTTTTTCTATAGAACACTCTATAGACCATAGAACTCCGTTCACGCTCTATAGAGATCTAAACGGTTTCATAGAGATTGGATATAAAGTTTTTTTAAGGGAAGAGCTGTTAAATGTGATAGCGTTAAAGATGCGAGCGACACTTTTGGCGAGTGTCGGAAAACCGAAAAATTATCGATCAATTTGTTCTAGGTCAAACTATATAAATGACTGAACCGCGCGTCAAGTTGATGTCGATAAATACTATAGTGAGAAATTGTTTTAGATTAAATTTCAAAATGTAAGTGCCTTCAGCGAGTGTTTATAATAGTTAATTTTAAATTTCGATTCAATAAGTTACCATTATTTAAATTTTTCAATTCAAATTGGCGTGTATGGCAATTTAACCCAGCCACCTGAATTAAGGCAATAAAAGTCGCTAGATGATTTGGTCATATGGTGGTGCCTTGGGTTATTATTATTATTATTATTATTATTATTATTATTATTATTATTATTATTATTATTATTATTATTATTATTATTATTATTATTATTATTATTATTATTATTATTATTATTATTATTATTATTATTATTATTATTATTATTATTATTATTATTATTATTATTATTATTATTATTATTATTATTATTATTATTATTATTATTATTATTATTATTATTATTATTATTATTATTATTATTATTATTATTATTATTATTATTATTATTATTATTATTATTATTATTATTATTATTATTATTATTATTATTATTATTATTATTATTATTATTATTATTATTATTATTATTATTATTATTATTATTATTATTATTATTATTATTATTATTATTATTATTATTATTATTATTATTATTATTATTATTATTATTATTATTATTATTATTATTATTATTATTATTATTATTATTATTATTATTATTATTATTATTATTATTATTATTATTATTATTATTATTATTATTATTATTATTATTATTATTATTATTATTATTATTATTATTATTATTATTATTATTATTATTATTATTATTATTATTATTATTATTATTATTATTATTATTATTATTATTATTATTATTATTATTATTATTATTATTATTATTATTATTATTATTATTATTATTATTATTATTATTATTATTATTATTATTATTATTATTATTATTATTATTATTATTATTATTATTATTATTATTATTATTATTATTATTATTATTATTATTATTATTATTATTATTATTATTATTATTATTATTATTATTATTATTATTATTATTATTATTATTATTATTATTATTATTATTATTATTATTATTATTATTATTATTATTATTATTATTATTATTATTATTATTATTATTATTATTATTATTATTATTATTATTATTATTATTATTATTATTATTATTATTATTATTATTATTATTATTATTATTATTATTATTATTATTATTATTATTATTATTATTATTATTATTATTATTATTATTATTATTATTATTATTATTATTATTATTATTATTATTATTATTATTATTATTATTATTATTATTATTATTATTATTATTATTATTATTATTATTATTATTATTATTATTATTATTATTATTATTATTATTATTATTATTATTATTATTATTATTATTATTATTATTATTATTATTATTATTATTATTATTATTATTATTATTATTATTATTATTATTATTATTATTATTATTATTATTATTATTATTATTATTATTATTATTATTATTATTATTATTATTATTATTATTATTATTATTATTATTATTATTATTATTATTATTATTATTATTATTATTATTATTATTATTATTATTATTATTATTATTATTATTATTATTATTATTATTATTATTATTATTATTATTATTATTATTATTATTATTATTATTATTATTATTATTATTATTATTATTATTATTATTATTATTATTATTATTATTATTATTATTATTATTATTATTATTATTATTATTATTATTATTATTATTATTATTATTATTATTATTATTATTATTATTATTATTATTATTATTATTATTATTATTATTATTATTATTATTATTATTATTATTATTATTATTATTATTATTATTATTATTATTATTATTATTATTATTATTATTATTATTATTATTATTATTATTATTATTATTATTATTATTATTATTATTATTATTATTATTATTATTATTATTATTATTATTATTATTATTATTATTATTATTATTATTATTATTATTATTATTATTATTATTATTATTATTATTATTATTATTATTATTATTATTATTATTATTATTATTATTATTATTATTATTATTATTATTATTATTATTATTATTATTATTATTATTATTATTATTATTATTATTATTATTATTATTATTATTATTATTATTATTATTATTATTATTATTATTATTATTATTATTATTATTATTATTATTATTATTATTATTATTATTATTATTATTATTATTATTATTATTATTATTATTATTATTATTATTATTATTATTATTATTATTATTATTATTATTATTATTATTATTATTATTATTATTATTATTATTATTATTATTATTATTATTATTATTATTATTATTATTATTATTATTATTATTATTATTATTATTATTATTATTATTATTATTATTATTATTATTATTATTATTATTATTATTATTATTATTATTATTATTATTATTATTATTATTATTATTATTATTATTATTATTATTATTATTATTATTATTATTATTATTATTATTATTATTATTATTATTATTATTATTATTATTATTATTATTATTATTATTATTATTATTATTATTATTATTATTATTATTATTATTATTATTATTATTATTATTATTATTATTATTATTATTATTATTATTATTATTATTATTATTATTATTATTATTATTATTATTATTATTATTATTATTATTATTATTATTATTATTATTATTATTATTATTATTATTATTATTATTATTATTATTATTATTATTATTATTATTATTATTATTATTATTATTATTATTATTATTATTATTATTATTATTATTATTATTATTATTATTATTATTATTATTATTATTATTATTATTATTATTATTATTATTATTATTATTATTATTATTATTATTATTATTATTATTATTATTATTATTATTATTATTATTATTATTATTATTATTATTATTATTATTATTATTATTATTATTATTATTATTATTATTATTATTATTATTATTATTATTATTATTATTATTATTATTATTATTATTATTATTATTATTATTATTATTATTATTATTATTATTATTATTATTATTATTATTATTATTATTATTATTATTATTATTATTATTATTATTATTATTATTATTATTATTATTATTATTATTATTATTATTATTATTATTATTATTATTATTATTATTATTATTATTATTATTATTATTATTATTATTATTATTATTATTATTATTATTATTATTATTATTATTATTATTATTATTATTATTATTATTATTATTATTATTATTATTATTATTATTATTATTATTATTATTATTATTATTATTATTATTATTATTATTATTATTATTATTATTATTATTATTATTATTATTATTATTATTATTATTATTATTATTATTATTATTATTATTATTATTATTATTATTATTATTATTATTATTATTATTATTATTATTATTATTATTATTATTATTATTATTATTATTATTATTATTATTATTATTATTATTATTATTATTATTATTATTATTATTATTATTATTATTATTATTATTATTATTATTATTATTATTATTATTATTATTATTATTATTATTATTATTATTATTATTATTATTATTATTATTATTATTATTATTATTATTATTATTATTATTATTATTATTATTATTATTATTATTATTATTATTATTATTATTATTATTATTATTATTATTATTATTATTATTATTATTATTATTATTATTATTATTATTATTATTATTATTATTATTATTATTATTATTATTATTATTATTATTATTATTATTATTATTATTATTATTATTATTATTATTATTATTATTATTATTATTATTATTATTATTATTATTATTATTATTATTATTATTATTATTATTATTATTATTATTATTATTATTATTATTATTATTATTATTATTATTATTATTATTATTATTATTATTATTATTATTATTATTATTATTATTATTATTATTATTATTATTATTATTATTATTATTATTATTATTATTATTATTATTATTATTATTATTATTATTATTATTATTATTATTATTATTATTATTATTATTATTATTATTATTATTATTATTATTATTATTATTATTATTATTATTATTATTATTATTATTATTATTATTATTATTATTATTATTATTATTATTATTATTATTATTATTATTATTATTATTATTATTATTATTATTATTATTATTATTATTATTATTATTATTATTATTATTATTATTATTATTATTATTATTATTATTATTATTATTATTATTATTATTATTATTATTATTATTATTATTATTATTATTATTATTATTATTATTATTATTATTATTATTATTATTATTATTATTATTATTATTATTATTATTATTATTATTATTATTATTATTATTATTATTATTATTATTATTATTATTATTATTATTATTATTATTATTATTATTATTATTATTATTATTATTATTATTATTATTATTATTATTATTATTATTATTATTATTATTATTATTATTATTATTATTATTATTATTATTATTATTATTATTATTATTATTATTATTATTATTATTATTATTATTATTATTATTATTATTATTATTATTATTATTATTATTATTATTATTATTATTATTATTATTATTATTATTATTATTATTATTATTATTATTATTATTATTATTATTATTATTATTATTATTATTATTATTATTATTATTATTATTATTATTATTATTATTATTATTATTATTATTATTATTATTATTATTATTATTATTATTATTATTATTATTATTATTATTATTATTATTATTATTATTATTATTATTATTATTATTATTATTATTATTATTATTATTATTATTATTATTATTATTATTATTATTATTATTATTATTATTATTATTATTATTATTATTATTATTATTATTATTATTATTATTATTATTATTATTATTATTATTATTATTATTATTATTATTATTATTATTATTATTATTATTATTATTATTATTATTATTATTATTATTATTATTATTATTATTATTATTATTATTATTATTATTATTATTATTATTATTATTATTATTATTATTATTATTATTATTATTATTATTATTATTATTATTATTATTATTATTATTATTATTATTATTATTATTATTATTATTATTATTATTATTATTATTATTATTATTATTATTATTATTATTATTATTATTATTATTATTATTATTATTATTATTATTATTATTATTATTATTATTATTATTATTATTATTATTATTATTATTATTATTATTATTATTATTATTATTATTATTATTATTATTATTATTATTATTATTATTATTATTATTATTATTATTATTATTATTATTATTATTATTATTATTATTATTATTATTATTATTATTATTATTATTATTATTATTATTATTATTATTATTATTATTATTATTATTATTATTATTATTATTATTATTATTATTATTATTATTATTATTATTATTATTATTATTATTATTATTATTATTATTATTATTATTATTATTATTATTATTATTATTATTATTATTATTATTATTATTATTATTATTATTATTATTATTATTATTATTATTATTATTATTATTATTATTATTATTATTATTATTATTATTATTATTATTATTATTATTATTATTATTATTATTATTATTATTATTATTATTATTATTATTATTATTATTATTATTATTATTATTATTATTATTATTATTATTATTATTATTATTATTATTATTATTATTATTATTATTATTATTATTATTATTATTATTATTATTATTATTATTATTATTATTATTATTATTATTATTATTATTATTATTATTATTATTATTATTATTATTATTATTATTATTATTATTATTATTATTATTATTATTATTATTATTATTATTATTATTATTATTATTATTATTATTATTATTATTATTATTATTATTATTATTATTATTATTATTATTATTATTATTATTATTATTATTATTATTATTATTATTATTATTATTATTATTATTATTATTATTATTATTATTATTATTATTATTATTATTATTATTATTATTATTATTATTATTATTATTATTATTATTATTATTATTATTATTATTATTATTATTATTATTATTATTATTATTATTATTATTATTATTATTATTATTATTATTATTATTATTATTATTATTATTATTATTATTATTATTATTATTATTATTATTATTATTATTATTATTATTATTATTATTATTATTATTATTATTATTATTATTATTATTATTATTATTATTATTATTATTATTATTATTATTATTATTATTATTATTATTATTATTATTATTATTATTATTATTATTATTATTATTATTATTATTATTATTATTATTATTATTATTATTATTATTATTATTATTATTATTATTATTATTATTATTATTATTATTATTATTATTATTATTATTATTATTATTATTATTATTATTATTATTATTATTATTATTATTATTATTATTATTATTATTATTATTATTATTATTATTATTATTATTATTATTATTATTATTATTATTATTATTATTATTATTATTATTATTATTATTATTATTATTATTATTATTATTATTATTATTATTATTATTATTATTATTATTATTATTATTATTATTATTATTATTATTATTATTATTATTATTATTATTATTATTATTATTATTATTATTATTATTATTATTATTATTATTATTATTATTATTATTATTATTATTATTATTATTATTATTATTATTATTATTATTATTATTATTATTATTATTATTATTATTATTATTATTATTATTATTATTATTATTATTATTATTATTATTATTATTATTATTATTATTATTATTATTATTATTATTATTATTATTATTATTATTATTATTATTATTATTATTATTATTATTATTATTATTATTATTATTATTATTATTATTATTATTATTATTATTATTATTATTATTATTATTATTATTATTATTATTATTATTATTATTATTATTATTATTATTATTATTATTATTATTATTATTATTATTATTATTATTATTATTATTATTATTATTATTATTATTATTATTATTATTATTATTATTATTATTATTATTATTATTATTATTATTATTATTATTATTATTATTATTATTATTATTATTATTATTATTATTATTATTATTATTATTATTATTATTATTATTATTATTATTATTATTATTATTATTATTATTATTATTATTATTATTATTATTATTATTATTATTATTATTATTATTATTATTATTATTATTATTATTATTATTATTATTATTATTATTATTATTATTATTATTATTATTATTATTATTATTATTATTATTATTATTATTATTATTATTATTATTATTATTATTATTATTATTATTATTATTATTATTATTATTATTATTATTATTATTATTATTATTATTATTATTATTATTATTATTATTATTATTATTATTATTATTATTATTATTATTATTATTATTATTATTATTATTATTATTATTATTATTATTATTATTATTATTATTATTATTATTATTATTATTATTATTATTATTATTATTATTATTATTATTATTATTATTATTATTATTATTATTATTATTATTATTATTATTATTATTATTATTATTATTATTATTATTATTATTATTATTATTATTATTATTATTATTATTATTATTATTATTATTATTATTATTATTATTATTATTATTATTATTATTATTATTATTATTATTATTATTATTATTATTATTATTATTATTATTATTATTATTATTATTATTATTATTATTATTATTATTATTATTATTATTATTATTATTATTATTATTATTATTATTATTATTATTATTATTATTATTATTATTATTATTATTATTATTATTATTATTATTATTATTATTATTATTATTATTATTATTATTATTATTATTATTATTATTATTATTATTATTATTATTATTATTATTATTATTATTATTATTATTATTATTATTATTATTATTATTATTATTATTATTATTATTATTATTATTATTATTATTATTATTATTATTATTATTATTATTATTATTATTATTATTATTATTATTATTATTATTATTATTATTATTATTATTATTATTATTATTATTATTATTATTATTATTATTATTATTATTATTATTATTATTATTATTATTATTATTATTATTATTATTATTATTATTATTATTATTATTATTATTATTATTATTATTATTATTATTATTATTATTATTATTATTATTATTATTATTATTATTATTATTATTATTATTATTATTATTATTATTATTATTATTATTATTATTATTATTATTATTATTATTATTATTATTATTATTATTATTATTATTATTATTATTATTATTATTATTATTATTATTATTATTATTATTATTATTATTATTATTATTATTATTATTATTATTATTATTATTATTATTATTATTATTATTATTATTATTATTATTATTATTATTATTATTATTATTATTATTATTATTATTATTATTATTATTATTATTATTATTATTATTATTATTATTATTATTATTATTATTATTATTATTATTATTATTATTATTATTATTATTATTATTATTATTATTATTATTATTATTATTATTATTATTATTATTATTATTATTATTATTATTATTATTATTATTATTATTATTATTATTATTATTATTATTATTATTATTATTATTATTATTATTATTATTATTATTATTATTATTATTATTATTATTATTATTATTATTATTATTATTATTATTATTATTATTATTATTATTATTATTATTATTATTATTATTATTATTATTATTATTATTATTATTATTATTATTATTATTATTATTATTATTATTATTATTATTATTATTATTATTATTATTATTATTATTATTATTATTATTATTATTATTATTATTATTATTATTATTATTATTATTATTATTATTATTATTATTATTATTATTATTATTATTATTATTATTATTATTATTATTATTATTATTATTATTATTATTATTATTATTATTATTATTATTATTATTATTATTATTATTATTATTATTATTATTATTATTATTATTATTATTATTATTATTATTATTATTATTATTATTATTATTATTATTATTATTATTATTATTATTATTATTATTATTATTATTATTATTATTATTATTATTATTATTATTATTATTATTATTATTATTATTATTATTATTATTATTATTATTATTATTATTATTATTATTATTATTATTATTATTATTATTATTATTATTATTATTATTATTATTATTATTATTATTATTATTATTATTATTATTATTATTATTATTATTATTATTATTATTATTATTATTATTATTATTATTATTATTATTATTATTATTATTATTATTATTATTATTATTATTATTATTATTATTATTATTATTATTATTATTATTATTATTATTATTATTATTATTATTATTATTATTATTATTATTATTATTATTATTATTATTATTATTATTATTATTATTATTATTATTATTATTATTATTATTATTATTATTATTATTATTATTATTATTATTATTATTATTATTATTATTATTATTATTATTATTATTATTATTATTATTATTATTATTATTATTATTATTATTATTATTATTATTATTATTATTATTATTATTATTATTATTATTATTATTATTATTATTATTATTATTATTATTATTATTATTATTATTATTATTATTATTATTATTATTATTATTATTATTATTATTATTATTATTATTATTATTATTATTATTATTATTATTATTATTATTATTATTATTATTATTATTATTATTATTATTATTATTATTATTATTATTATTATTATTATTATTATTATTATTATTATTATTATTATTATTATTATTATTATTATTATTATTATTATTATTATTATTATTATTATTATTATTATTATTATTATTATTATTATTATTATTATTATTATTATTATTATTATTATTATTATTATTATTATTATTATTATTATTATTATTATTATTATTATTATTATTATTATTATTATTATTATTATTATTATTATTATTATTATTATTATTATTATTATTATTATTATTATTATTATTATTATTATTATTATTATTATTATTATTATTATTATTATTATTATTATTATTATTATTATTATTATTATTATTATTATTATTATTATTATTATTATTATTATTATTATTATTATTATTATTATTATTATTATTATTATTATTATTATTATTATTATTATTATTATTATTATTATTATTATTATTATTATTATTATTATTATTATTATTATTATTATTATTATTATTATTATTATTATTATTATTATTATTATTATTATTATTATTATTATTATTATTATTATTATTATTATTATTATTATTATTATTATTATTATTATTATTATTATTATTATTATTATTATTATTATTATTATTATTATTATTATTATTATTATTATTATTATTATTATTATTATTATTATTATTATTATTATTATTATTATTATTATTATTATTATTATTATTATTATTATTATTATTATTATTATTATTATTATTATTATTATTATTATTATTATTATTATTATTATTATTATTATTATTATTATTATTATTATTATTATTATTATTATTATTATTATTATTATTATTATTATTATTATTATTATTATTATTATTATTATTATTATTATTATTATTATTATTATTATTATTATTATTATTATTATTATTATTATTATTATTATTATTATTATTATTATTATTATTATTATTATTATTATTATTATTATTATTATTATTATTATTATTATTATTATTATTATTATTATTATTATTATTATTATTATTATTATTATTATTATTATTATTATTATTATTATTATTATTATTATTATTATTATTATTATTATTATTATTATTATTATTATTATTATTATTATTATTATTATTATTATTATTATTATTATTATTATTATTATTATTATTATTATTATTATTATTATTATTATTATTATTATTATTATTATTATTATTATTATTATTATTATTATTATTATTATTATTATTATTATTATTATTATTATTATTATTATTATTATTATTATTATTATTATTATTATTATTATTATTATTATTATTATTATTATTATTATTATTATTATTATTATTATTATTATTATTATTATTATTATTATTATTATTATTATTATTATTATTATTATTATTATTATTATTATTATTATTATTATTATTATTATTATTATTATTATTATTATTATTATTATTATTATTATTATTATTATTATTATTATTATTATTATTATTATTATTATTATTATTATTATTATTATTATTATTATTATTATTATTATTATTATTATTATTATTATTATTATTATTATTATTATTATTATTATTATTATTATTATTATTATTATTATTATTATTATTATTATTATTATTATTATTATTATTATTATTATTATTATTATTATTATTATTATTATTATTATTATTATTATTATTATTATTATTATTATTATTATTATTATTATTATTATTATTATTATTATTATTATTATTATTATTATTATTATTATTATTATTATTATTATTATTATTATTATTATTATTATTATTATTATTATTATTATTATTATTATTATTATTATTATTATTATTATTATTATTATTATTATTATTATTATTATTATTATTATTATTATTATTATTATTATTATTATTATTATTATTATTATTATTATTATTATTATTATTATTATTATTATTATTATTATTATTATTATTATTATTATTATTATTATTATTATTATTATTATTATTATTATTATTATTATTATTATTATTATTATTATTATTATTATTATTATTATTATTATTATTATTATTATTATTATTATTATTATTATTATTATTATTATTATTATTATTATTATTATTATTATTATTATTATTATTATTATTATTATTATTATTATTATTATTATTATTATTATTATTATTATTATTATTATTATTATTATTATTATTATTATTATTATTATTATTATTATTATTATTATTATTATTATTATTATTATTATTATTATTATTATTATTATTATTATTATTATTATTATTATTATTATTATTATTATTATTATTATTATTATTATTATTATTATTATTATTATTATTATTATTATTATTATTATTATTATTATTATTATTATTATTATTATTATTATTATTATTATTATTATTATTATTATTATTATTATTATTATTATTATTATTATTATTATTATTATTATTATTATTATTATTATTATTATTATTATTATTATTATTATTATTATTATTATTATTATTATTATTATTATTATTATTATTATTATTATTATTATTATTATTATTATTATTATTATTATTATTATTATTATTATTATTATTATTATTATTATTATTATTATTATTATTATTATTATTATTATTATTATTATTATTATTATTATTATTATTATTATTATTATTATTATTATTATTATTATTATTATTATTATTATTATTATTATTATTATTATTATTATTATTATTATTATTATTATTATTATTATTATTATTATTATTATTATTATTATTATTATTATTATTATTATTATTATTATTATTATTATTATTATTATTATTATTATTATTATTATTATTATTATTATTATTATTATTATTATTATTATTATTATTATTATTATTATTATTATTATTATTATTATTATTATTATTATTATTATTATTATTATTATTATTATTATTATTATTATTATTATTATTATTATTATTATTATTATTATTATTATTATTATTATTATTATTATTATTATTATTATTATTATTATTATTATTATTATTATTATTATTATTATTATTATTATTATTATTATTATTATTATTATTATTATTATTATTATTATTATTATTATTATTATTATTATTATTATTATTATTATTATTATTATTATTATTATTATTATTATTATTATTATTATTATTATTATTATTATTATTATTATTATTATTATTATTATTATTATTATTATTATTATTATTATTATTATTATTATTATTATTATTATTATTATTATTATTATTATTATTATTATTATTATTATTATTATTATTATTATTATTATTATTATTATTATTATTATTATTATTATTATTATTATTATTATTATTATTATTATTATTATTATTATTATTATTATTATTATTATTATTATTATTATTATTATTATTATTATTATTATTATTATTATTATTATTATTATTATTATTATTATTATTATTATTATTATTATTATTATTATTATTATTATTATTATTATTATTATTATTATTATTATTATTATTATTATTATTATTATTATTATTATTATTATTATTATTATTATTATTATTATTATTATTATTATTATTATTATTATTATTATTATTATTATTATTATTATTATTATTATTATTATTATTATTATTATTATTATTATTATTATTATTATTATTATTATTATTATTATTATTATTATTATTATTATTATTATTATTATTATTATTATTATTATTATTATTATTATTATTATTATTATTATTATTATTATTATTATTATTATTATTATTATTATTATTATTATTATTATTATTATTATTATTATTATTATTATTATTATTATTATTATTATTATTATTATTATTATTATTATTATTATTATTATTATTATTATTATTATTATTATTATTATTATTATTATTATTATTATTATTATTATTATTATTATTATTATTATTATTATTATTATTATTATTATTATTATTATTATTATTATTATTATTATTATTATTATTATTATTATTATTATTATTATTATTATTATTATTATTATTATTATTATTATTATTATTATTATTATTATTATTATTATTATTATTATTATTATTATTATTATTATTATTATTATTATTATTATTATTATTATTATTATTATTATTATTATTATTATTATTATTATTATTATTATTATTATTATTATTATTATTATTATTATTATTATTATTATTATTATTATTATTATTATTATTATTATTATTATTATTATTATTATTATTATTATTATTATTATTATTATTATTATTATTATTATTATTATTATTATTATTATTATTATTATTATTATTATTATTATTATTATTATTATTATTATTATTATTATTATTATTATTATTATTATTATTATTATTATTATTATTATTATTATTATTATTATTATTATTATTATTATTATTATTATTATTATTATTATTATTATTATTATTATTATTATTATTATTATTATTATTATTATTATTATTATTATTATTATTATTATTATTATTATTATTATTATTATTATTATTATTATTATTATTATTATTATTATTATTATTATTATTATTATTATTATTATTATTATTATTATTATTATTATTATTATTATTATTATTATTATTATTATTATTATTATTATTATTATTATTATTATTATTATTATTATTATTATTATTATTATTATTATTATTATTATTATTATTATTATTATTATTATTATTATTATTATTATTATTATTATTATTATTATTATTATTATTATTATTATTATTATTATTATTATTATTATTATTATTATTATTATTATTATTATTATTATTATTATTATTATTATTATTATTATTATTATTATTATTATTATTATTATTATTATTATTATTATTATTATTATTATTATTATTATTATTATTATTATTATTATTATTATTATTATTATTATTATTATTATTATTATTATTATTATTATTATTATTATTATTATTATTATTATTATTATTATTATTATTATTATTATTATTATTATTATTATTATTATTATTATTATTATTATTATTATTATTATTATTATTATTATTATTATTATTATTATTATTATTATTATTATTATTATTATTATTATTATTATTATTATTATTATTATTATTATTATTATTATTATTATTATTATTATTATTATTATTATTATTATTATTATTATTATTATTATTATTATTATTATTATTATTATTATTATTATTATTATTATTATTATTATTATTATTATTATTATTATTATTATTATTATTATTATTATTATTATTATTATTATTATTATTATTATTATTATTATTATTATTATTATTATTATTATTATTATTATTATTATTATTATTATTATTATTATTATTATTATTATTATTATTATTATTATTATTATTATTATTATTATTATTATTATTATTATTATTATTATTATTATTATTATTATTATTATTATTATTATTATTATTATTATTATTATTATTATTATTATTATTATTATTATTATTATTATTATTATTATTATTATTATTATTATTATTATTATTATTATTATTATTATTATTATTATTATTATTATTATTATTATTATTATTATTATTATTATTATTATTATTATTATTATTATTATTATTATTATTATTATTATTATTATTATTATTATTATTATTATTATTATTATTATTATTATTATTATTATTATTATTATTATTATTATTATTATTATTATTATTATTATTATTATTATTATTATTATTATTATTATTATTATTATTATTATTATTATTATTATTATTATTATTATTATTATTATTATTATTATTATTATTATTATTATTATTATTATTATTATTATTATTATTATTATTATTATTATTATTATTATTATTATTATTATTATTATTATTATTATTATTATTATTATTATTATTATTATTATTATTATTATTATTATTATTATTATTATTATTATTATTATTATTATTATTATTATTATTATTATTATTATTATTATTATTATTATTATTATTATTATTATTATTATTATTATTATTATTATTATTATTATTATTATTATTATTATTATTATTATTATTATTATTATTATTATTATTATTATTATTATTATTATTATTATTATTATTATTATTATTATTATTATTATTATTATTATTATTATTATTATTATTATTATTATTATTATTATTATTATTATTATTATTATTATTATTATTATTATTATTATTATTATTATTATTATTATTATTATTATTATTATTATTATTATTATTATTATTATTATTATTATTATTATTATTATTATTATTATTATTATTATTATTATTATTATTATTATTATTATTATTATTATTATTATTATTATTATTATTATTATTATTATTATTATTATTATTATTATTATTATTATTATTATTATTATTATTATTATTATTATTATTATTATTATTATTATTATTATTATTATTATTATTATTATTATTATTATTATTATTATTATTATTATTATTATTATTATTATTATTATTATTATTATTATTATTATTATTATTATTATTATTATTATTATTATTATTATTATTATTATTATTATTATTATTATTATTATTATTATTATTATTATTATTATTATTATTATTATTATTATTATTATTATTATTATTATTATTATTATTATTATTATTATTATTATTATTATTATTATTATTATTATTATTATTATTATTATTATTATTATTATTATTATTATTATTATTATTATTATTACCAGGAAGTTACACACAGTGGCGAGTTCGCTCGCAGCGTATTTTTGAACTTTAATGTACGTAAAGAAACACATGATGGATAAAAATCCTGTACACATCTCGAAACCAGATGAAATAAACCAGAAATAAACAAGAAAAAAACGAAAATCAGTTCTTGAATTTTTTAAATTGGTATAGGATTTCCATTCGCTTATTGGCTTAGCCCAACGAAAAACAAACACGAATACTATACAAGACAAAAACAGGGTCGAAATATGATACGCTAGCAGACTTTTTAGGTTGGAGAAGCTACGGCCTGTGTCATACTTTTCATTACGTGCACAAGAAACTACAGGTAGTCTTTATCTATCTAAAAATTTCCCTCAGGCCCTGGCAACCACGAATTTTTTCATCAGAGAAAAGTCTCGGGCCAAGAAATTGCTTTCTGACGGTGTACTCGTCTCGTTCCCATGTTCCACGAAAAAAGGTGATGCTGTGATCAATCCAGATATAAAAGTTTGTTTGTATTCGTCCTCGAGTTCTTCACTCAACCTTTGCTGGTAAATTATTAACTTTTTGAGTGACTTATTTCCAAAGAGTAAAGCCTAGTTCCCACTTAGCGAAAAAACAATTTTCGCGCTGAAAATTGACGCTCCCGAATACAATTTGCGATTTTTTTCAAATTCGCCGCTAAAGTCGTGTCTCCGCGGTATCTAGCGAATGGCGGCTCTAGGCTCTACGAGTACCCCATTTCCATATATATTACAATTTCAAAGACTTGATTATTAATTTTGATAAATTTAAAACATTTAATATTTGTAATTTAAATTATCTGTGGAGAATCCAGACACGTTATAAATATATTTCACCATAACAACAGACGCATAAGTTCAATAATACGCATTACTCAACATTTTAAACAAAAGCCCATCTTCGCCTCGGCTTCCTGTAAACAGATGCGAAGACGCGATTTATAAACTATCCTTCAAAGAGCCGGTTGAGCTTCGGGAGTCTATATTCAATACCAAGAAAATATTCAGGTTACCAGAGAATACGCGAGAGTCACCCAGTTCACCTAGTGATTCCCGGTTTAAAAACCACGCCCCTCCGCCTTTGCTAGTGCAAGCTTTATCCTTTTCTTCTCTCGTTGTAGGCGGATAATATCGACGATACATCAAGAACGCCATAGTTATAGTCCAAGAGACCATGACAAAATAAGCATGTGATAAGGTACACGATGGGTCAAGGTATTTTTTAAATTAGGTTAGTGTTTTGTAAAAAAGAACTGTTTGTCTTACGGGTCAAAGTGGGGGCTTTCCGGAAATACGAACCACGTGACGTCACTTCCGGTGACCTTGAAAATTGATATGACCTGATATTGGTATCATTCGATTGGTCTCAACGTGCTCTTACCAATTATCGCTAAATTAACCTTCAAATCTGAACCAAACGGCGTATTAGGGCCAAATATTATCTGTTAATCTAAATATATTCTTGCCAGAATCTATCAAACAATCTCCGGACTAAAGAAAATATATGAACCCAAGGACAGTCTTGAAAAATATTTTTAATTTATCTCAAAGACTGATAGTTTCGCGCTCTCATCTCGGGAAGTCAGCAATAACTCTAGAAATAAGACGATCTTACGACACTTACTAATTCTACAATAATTAAGATATTAAACCTCGTTTTTTTGCATAATTTTTTTACAAACCTTAACTAGTCAATGATTGAAGAGTTATTTTCGAATTTCTTTTTAATATTTAATTTTAAATATTTTACAAACTATAGTATTTGGAAACTGGGGGCCTTGAAATAATCTTAACTAGTGGACCGATTTTTAAAATTAAAACTGCTCTCCATAGGTTTGACATATATCTTGTTTACGATTGAAAATGGCACCGCTAGCCAAAGGAACTAATTTTATATTCAATTAAAACCGTATTTTTGTGTAGTTAGCCTAACTGACGCGAGAAGTCGCTACAGTCTTGATGAGCGACTTTTTTTTTTAAAAAATAGCAAAATTCAAATGTAACGCGCTAAATATCGTTTTATTCCGCGAGCTAATATTGCAGCGCGAGTACGTTTTTTAAATGCGCGCGCGCTGCTCTTAACTTTAACAGTATTATAAGTTTTACTAAATCACGTGAAATTGAAATAAAAATATTTATCTGACAACACCAGCAAGAGACGTGGTCCAGCGCCATCTCTTATATTTTCCCAGAAACACAAAACCACTTACTTCCGCCTTAACCAAAAGTCGGTTTTCATTAAACTCCAGTTTTCTCGAGGTGACGACATCCAAGAACGCCTTCATTAGCTTTTGGCGCTGCAATCTTCCTCGCGAGCGCGATGGGATTAAAGTCAAAGGGAAAAATGGTTTCCCGCGAATTCTGCTTTAAACCAGGGCGAGCGTCTAGTTTCCAGAGAGAAATCGTTTAATTTTAATTAGACAAGGAATACCCCCTCCTTAGATGATGATGTAAAACGAGTTTACAAATATTTTTGGAGCTTTAATATACGGAGCGAATGAGTAATTTCCCACAAGGAAAACAAAAAGTGCTATTAAAAACTAATATGAAGAACAGTCGCGGTCGTGATTGCGTCGGGGATTTATCTCCCTGAACACCGGAACACGACAGTTTGGGAGTGGGTAGGCCGAAATGGCCAGACTTGCTTGTGACGAAAATAATTTTGAGCAGTTGGGATGGCGAAAGAACTAAGTTTTAAAGCCCGACCCAACCCGACCCGATTAAAAAATACAAAATTGAAACCCGACCCGACCCGGCCCGCCAAAATTATTCATTTCAAGCTCATCGGTTTGGGTTGGGTTGGATAAGCGGGCCCATCTCTACCTTACAAGGAGAGTACCCGAGGTGTTTATTGCCGATTTTGATCAACGTCGGGCGTAATGTAGACCTATATGAGATATGAAATTTCCCAAAAGGAGACGTTCCACTACCCAATCGATTTGCCATGGCAACCGAAAATGTTTTTGACCACTTACAACCAAAAAATCACCATTTAAAAAAAGCATAAGATTTTCTCGATTTCACAGGGTACTTACCTACATGAAATTTTTTTTAAATTTGAAAATCACGAAATGGGTAATTTGGACCACATTTAGGTAAATTTCTTCAATTTAGGGTAAATTGCAACATTTTTATGGTAAAATTGTAACAATTTTTGGGTAAAATAAGGAAATAATCTTATTTTTGTTTAAATGTTCCAAAACATTTTTCGGTTGCCATGGCAAATCGAATGGGTAGTGCAACGTCTCCTTTTGGGAAATTTCATATCTCATGAACTATGAACTTCGTCGTTAAATGAGCTCAAGCGTGTATCGTAGCCGACGGTGGCATAATTGAACTGTTGTAAACAATTGAGTATTTATTTGATTTAGTCACATTAAAACTAATCAGATTATTTTATTATTAAACAATGAATTTATTAACCTTCAATTTCTCGGCTTCTGATTGGTCAAATTTGGTCAAATCAAAGTTATTCAAGCTTATAATATGGCGAGTGTATTTCAATCGTGATCGAAGGCATTAGAGGTTACCTGGTTGCTTTGTTTTTTAGGGGGAAAGTACTTGGTAAGGTGGATTGAGAGCAGCCCGTAAAATTCGCTTCAACAATGTCATCCACACGAAGTTGAAATAAATGCAATTTTCTTATTTCCACGTTTTTTAGAAATTTAAGAAACTATTTTACGAGTTTAATCTCTAAGACAATCGATTTTTATAGTATATTACTTATTCTTTCATAATCGATTTTGTACTACATTCATTATTATTTCATATTCGACTTTTGTAGTATATTACTTATTCTTTCATAATCGATTTTTGTAGCATATTACTTATTCTTTCATAATACATTTTTGTAGTATCTTACTTATTATTTCATAATCGATTTTTATAGCATATTACTTATTATTTCATAATCGACTTTGATAGTATATTACTTATTCTTTCATAATCGATTTTTATAGTATATTACTTATTCTTTCATAATCGATTTTTATAGTATATTACTTATTCTTTCATAATCGACTTTTGTAGTATATTACTTATTATTTCATAATCGACTTTTGTAGTATATTACTTATTATTTCATGATCGCATTTTGTAGCATATTACTTATTATTTCATGATCAAATTTTGTAACATATTATTTATTATTTCATGATTGAATTCTGTAGCATATTACTTATTCTTTCATAATCTATTTTTGTAGTATATTACTTATTAATTCGTAATAAATTGTTTTGATATGTTACTTAAGGTTTCAACCAATTTTTAACGTTATATTTTAGACAAATTTAGATAAAAAGCTCACCAGTTTAGTACCGATAACATTTCCGCAGAGTCTAAATCCTCTTTGGTGGAAAAATGCAATGAAATTCCCATAAAACGACAAGAAGGATGTTCATAAAAGCCCCGGAAATTTGTCACACTGCAAGGACGAAATGATAAGGTCGTCTCGGCCGTCCGATAAAACAATAGTACGGTCCACATGTATTAAATAAATAAGGTTGAAGATAACGCCGTGATTCTGACCCTTTTCATATAATTCGAGATAAAACTTTTAACATAGCCAACACACGAACCCAAAGTATTCATAGGATACGGAAAGGGCTTAAAGGTCTCCGCTAGGAGGCGGCAGGGGGTTCAGGAGTAATGTATCGAATAAAGACGATTCCTGATAGAAGTGAGGAATAGTGTTAGCGAGCCTCCTATCTCCCCCCCCCCCCTTTGTTGCCTACTTAAGCCTAGGCTACGGGCCTTGCGCATCTCCGTACATCCAAAGTCGGGGATATTCGGAAAAGAGATTCGCAGAGGGGCTCAGTTCGAATATGGAAGGATTTGTTGGCTCGTTCAATTATAGCCAATTAAGACTAAGGCTTAACGCTCTAAGGGGAAAGCTGCGAACAAGCGGCGGGGAAATTCTTCAAACTGCCTAAAGTGATATTTAAGACAGTTTGAACTAGGAGCAACAAACACAAGGAGAACGCAGCTAGCTTTTAAACACGCAAACGAAGGGTTGCAAACGAATTTCATTGGACGAGCGTCACGAGCCTTTACGCTGAACGTTTTACGGGCGGGGGTAAGACAATTTCCGAATTTTCCCCTTCCGACGGCAGCAGGCGCTAAAGCGTCTAGCCAATGAAAAATGTACGCAAGAAAATCCACGACTTTTGACGGGTTGCGTTCTCCTTGTGGGGTGTTGTGTTTGTTGCTCCTAGGTTTGAAGGTGATTGGATATATCTGGCTGAAATATTAGTAGCTCTTCCTCTTTTCAATAGTTGATTTTATAAAATAAAAAGTGGTCTTGCCGAACTTGTTAAAATCTTTCTCTTACGTCACAAGACCCAACTCTATTAGTATTATTTTTAGCACGAGCGATTTGCACGCGCGCCAGAAAAAAACTATATTCCTCTGGCGACTCTATCGCGCGCTCGTATCCTTGTAAAAGCTAGGAGCAACGAACACAGCACCCCACACAAGGATAACGCAACCCGTCAAAAGTCGTGGATTTTCTTGGGTACATTTTTCATTGGTTAGAAGCTTTAGCTCCTGCTGCCGTCGGAAGGGGAAAATTCCGAAATTGACTTCCCCCTTTCCGTAAAACGTGCAGCGTAAAGGCTCGTCCAATGAAATTTGTACACAACACTGCGTTAGCGTGTTTAAAGGCTAGCTGCGTTTTCCTTGTGTTTGTTGCTCCTAGGCAACGTTACTTTATAAAAAGAACTATTCTAATTAACGGAGTTCAAATTCAAACACTTTTCAGCAATTTTCACGGGATTGTTGGTTTGGTTGTCGAGGGAGAAATATTGTTGCCGTCGTCATGACAACACGTTTTCAATAGCAGCTTTTCGCCGTCCATATTAAACGCAATTTAAATTAAAGTTTCGCCACAGGCGTTATTTTAGCAACTAAACAAATATGAATTTTCTCGCCGACAGTAAAGCATGGGCCCACACCGCGCGTAATAATAATAATAATAATCAGCTAGGCCAATACCCAAGGCATGACCTTAGGCCTTAGTCATCGAGCGACTTTTAATGCCTTAAACAGGTGGCCGGGTTACAATGCGTAGGAGGGTGGTGGCCAGCCCTTCATGCCACGCGAGCCAACAGCTCCCTACTCTAACTATTACCGTTAACCTCAACAAGTTTTTATAGAGATGGGAAACTGAAGAATTCGAGGGAAAAACCCCTTTAACCAGGCTGGAGAGAACTTGAAAACTCAACGCATTACGAAGGGGTGTCGAGGGGCTCAAAGAAGCTTGAAGCACAGTCCATTTTTAGGGTATCTCCCAAACCCCCTCACACTCTATAAATTCCAATCAACCCATTTATCTCATTGGTTCTCTAAAATTGATTGAAGTACACGTTGATGACGTTTCCCCCCCCCCCTTTCATGAAGAAGGACAACTAAAACATCGGTGTCGAAAAAGCCTCTTTAAAGTGAATATAACCTGCAAAGCAAACTTTACGGAAGGGTCATTCCATGACAAATCGTCCAAAGGTATCCACCCTACCTTTTTAGATTTGGATAAAAATTTGCCTTAAGGGTTATTTTGGTCGTAAAAGCCGATTTACAAATTATTTTTAATGTGCGATAAGCGGTTTTTGAGATATTCGCTATAGAACTTTAGCAAAAAAGGCCAAAAAGGCCTCAACACCGAAAACTTGGAAATTGATATCTCCGTCAATAAAAGTCTGATTTTAATGGGATAAAGCTTATTGTAAAGTATTTTTCTTATACAAACCAGCATAAAATTTTAAAAATTCTATATTGATTTTCTTAGTCTCAAAAAACAGTTTAAATTGTATGACCTTTGACCTTTACCTGTTACCCCAATTTTAGTGAAATATAAATATTTTTTTTTCGAATTCCCCGTTTATGATTTAGTCGGAAAGATCAAAATCCCAAAGTAGTATTTTTAGTTCTTTAGAAATAAATTATTTTGTACAACCCCTCGTGCAGTTTTAGAGACATGGAACTTGGTAAACATATCTTGTTAGTCCAGTCGATTTAAATTAAAAACGGGGTGTAACTAAAAAAAAATTGAATAGAATTTTTCTCTTTTGCAATGTGTTCCTAAAATCGGTCTGAACAGCCCCTGAAAAATTTCCATGAATCCCACCATGGGAAAGTGGTCAAAAGTGGTCACAGGTGGTCAAGGTAGATTTTATTTGGAAAATACGGTCGGGGAAAGTTTAAAAAAGTTATTCTGACTTCATGCTTTGAGATAAAAGGCTGAAATTTGGTGAATATACTTCACAGCTATAGGGGATAATTATAGGTCAAAGCTTTTTACCGCCGCCATCTTGGATTCAATATGGCGGACGCAAGTTCGGTGTAAATCTCGGAATATCTTATCAAAAAACCTTATAACGTATGCAAATACTCTTGATATTGTCTATTATCTATTTTTCCGGTTTATCACGGGCTTGCGCGGTAATAATATTTTCCCGCCATTCGCAAAATACAATATGGCAGCCGTTTCAACCTACAAGAGAGAGAATCACAATTGTTACTTGGACGATTTATGCCGAGTTTTGGCTTATTCTATAGGAAACTACATTCTCGGAGCGTTCCCGTCAAAATAAACACTATTTAAAAAAGAAACATGAAATTAACCTAAATAATTTATTTTAAAAATTTTAAAACTTAAATATTTTCGGTATCAGAGTTCAATATCCGGTTTCAATGAGTTTTCGCAAATAGCTAATTGGCAAGGTCCGCAGGCCGACGAACAATTAAGGCTTTGGCTTTTGCATCGACAACTCTTATCGGAGCACCTCTTGGTACATTTGCAGCGTACTAAATTTAGTAAGCAAATTATAGCTGGTGTTAAGTCCATCGTTATCGGACCACCCTCTAATATCCATCCCCGGTCACTATGGTTCAGATTTTTGACGTTTTATTTCCATACAAATACAAATAGTTAGGGGAATACTCTCGGGTTTCACAAGTGAACTCTTAGATGCAACTTTTGAAAAAAAAGGCTATGTAATGACCGTCAAAGTATCAGTTGATGTACCACCAAACATGGACTAATAGATTTGTATAGCCCCGTACCGTAAATAGATACAGAAACAGATAAACCCTGTTCCTTTAGAATAAGTCCAAACTAAATCGTCCCAGTAACAATTGTGATTCTCCCTCTTGTAGGGTGAAACGGCCGCCATATTGTATTTTACGAATGGCGGGAAAATATTATTACCGTTCAAGCCCGTGATAAACCGGAAATATAGATAATATACAATATCAAGAGTATTTGCATATGTTATAAGGTTTTTTGATAAGATATTCCGAGATTTACACCGAACTTGCGTCCGCCATATTGAATCCAAGATGGCGGTGGTGAAAAGCTTTAACCTATAATTATCCCCTATAGCTGTGAAGTATATTCACCAAATTTCAGCCTTTTATCTCAAAGCATGAAGTCAGGATAACTTTTTTAATTTTCCCCGACCGTATTTTCCAAATAAAATCTACCTTGACCACCTGTGACCACTTTTGACCACTTTCCCAAGGTGGGATTCATGAAAATTTTTCAGGGGCTGTTCAGACCGATTTTAGGAACACATTGCAAAAGAGAAAAATTCTTTTGAAATTTTTTTTAGTTACACCCCTTTTTTAATTTAAATCGACTGGACTAACAAGATATGTATACCAAGTTCCATATCTCTAAAACTGTACGAGGGGTTGTACAAAATAATTTATTTCTAAAGAACTAAAAATACTACTTTGGGATTTTGATCTTTTCGACTAAATCATAAACGGGGAATTCGAAAAACAATATTTCTATTTCACTAAAATTGGGGACACAGGTAAAGGTCAAAGGTCATACAATTTAAACTGTTTTTTGAGGCTGAGAAATTCAATATAGAATTTTTAAAATTTTATGCTGGTTTGTATAAGAAAAATGCTTTACAATAAGCTTTATCCCATTACAATCGGACTTTTATTGACGGAGATATCAATTTCCAAGTTTTCGGTGTCCAGGCCTTTTTGGTCCTTTTTGGTAAAGTTCTATAGCGAATATCTCAAAAACCGCTTATCGCACATTAAAAAAAATTTGAAAATCGGATTTCTCGACCAGAATAACCCTTAAGGCAAATTGTTATCCAAATCTAAGAAGGTAGAGTGGAAAATTTCAAAAAATTTGGTCGATTTGTCGTGGAATGACCCGGAAGACCCCTTCATTTTTTCAAATTTCCCTGTACAGTGGCGCCAAACATTTCTAAAGCCAAAGGCAAGTGTGGCCAGAGCTGCAAACATTACTGTTCCACACCAAATACTTGAGGTTATATTCGTTTAAAGAAAATTAGTAATAAATCAATATGAATCGTCATACCATAAGGGTATAATATTTTTACAAAAGTGTGACACTTCCTATTCTTCACATGCAAAAGTTTTACTGAGAGCTATTCACCGTTTTGCGACCGCTTGCTAACGCGTCCCACGTAGCTTTTGAAAGCGCCTCGCTAGGGGGGGGGGGGGTTTCTTCTTGTGATGACGTCATTCCGTTACTAGCTCTCAGTAAAATATTCCCCAAAATGCCAAACTTATGGAACAATATTATAGACTTATGGTCATACTTATTATTACTATGTTACTTATGGCATCGTTGAAGCTTCTAAGTCTCGGCACCCACGAAAAATACGTCAAAGAATCTTCACTTCCGCTTCCTAGCTGAAGATTTATTAGAAAAATTACAATTCGAACGCGACCCCAAAAAGATTTCTTGAAGGGGGGGGAGCCGAAAAAGGGGATGAGGCCTGAGCAGGGTCAGAAACCGTCCGAGAGGGAGGGAGAGAGAGAGAGAGAATATATCAGTATAAGAAAGTGCCGGAATCCAAGGAGAGAGCGGATCAGGAAAATGAAATATGGTGTTTCGCGAACTTGCAACCCTCTCCGCCATCCACGCGCGCGCATTATAGAATAAATAGTTGAATAAATAAGCGAGGCTCGGTTCTACGGCACCCTAGCGCTTTTTGTTCTTACAGGGACCAACTAATCGCTGACCAGTTTGGGACCAGTATCGGAGTACTTCCTAGGAGGGTTACGATACATTTTGACGCGGGGGGAATGTAGTTGATAGTTGATACCAATCGCGGGCTACAATACTGTCAAGACGAAGAGTATTGGCTAAAGGCGAAATATACGCGCGTACAACGAACCATTCTCGATATTCGACCATTCGGAATGAAATGTGTAGAGCCCCACAAAAATGACATATCGAGGTTAAGCCTAAACCTCTTTCGGGGGGGATCCTCAGAAGGAAATAAGATAAACTAAAAAACCATTACTCATACAAAGAGTATAAGGAAATTTGTGCCGCGCGTCGATATGTTGGCGAAATTTTGTCGGCTAGTCATGGTTTTCTTATGGATTGCGAAACGGGAAACTGTTTTTTTTTTGCGTGTCGATCCACTCTGTTTTTTTAAAACGGTTACGTCGATGATGCGAGGAAGAATTTGATTTGAATTTTGGGTAATGTATCGGAATGGAAAATATATTTTTAATATTTAAGTAAAATGTTTTAGTATTTAGGTCGTCTTCCTAATGTTTGCGTTTCATTTATAACCTTTTCTATATTTTATATTTATATTTTGGTTTGTGGATGTATTGCTGTTTCCGGTACTTTAGTCTCTGTTTAATGTATCGATCTGCTCTGCAGTTTACAAAGGACGTTTGCTCTACGGGTATGAGAAGAGAAGTGTGTCTCATATTTTTATGACGAACAAAAGCTGTAGGGTCTATACGACCAGAATCCGAGTAGTACTCCAAGATTACGTGGCGATTACGTTATGCAAAACTACCGTGAGTAAGCTGGGGTGGCGGAGAGGTTAAGCGCTTACGCCTCGCAGCTAGAGGAGCCGGGTTCGATCCCAATTTGTGGCACTGGGTGAAATCTCGGAACTACTCCTTCTACGTTGGGTTTGCAAGTTCTCTCCCCACTGGCTTAAGGGGTTTTCCCCCGAGTTCTTCGGTTTCCCCTTCCATAAAAACTTGTAGAGATTAACGGTAATAGTTAGTGTAGGGAGCTGTTGGCTCGCGTGGCATGTAGGGCTTGCTACTACCCTCCTACGCATTGTAACCCGGCCACCTGTTTAAAGGCTTCAAAAGTCGCTAGATGACTTGGGCCTAAGGTGGTGCCTTGGGTATTAGCCTAGCTGATTATTACGGGGAGTACGATTACCTGTTGTACCCGAAGATTACGAAAAGTATCAACGAGCAATACAGGTAAGATTACCGGTTGTACCTGTAGGCTACGTGGAATATCGACAAGATTACATGGAGTAACCGAGGATTAACTGGTGTACCCGAAGATTAACTGGTGTACGAGAAGGTTCGTGCGGTGTACGTAAGATTACCCGAAATTCACGAGATTAAGAAACTAATAAAATTGATATCAGATTCAACTGAAGTATTTTTTTATGTATACAGGGTGTTTCAAAAGGTTATGCAAACATTTGAAGGAGTTGTAGGGGGTGAGTTGAGAAGTATGCCTGTTTTTCCCCCCATTTTCCTACGATGAGTTAAAAGAGCGCCAGAGAGCTTCAAATTGTGGCCTATACTAGCCCCTGGAAGTAGGCTGCAACAAGCGCCAAACCAAGCAGCGGGGAAACGCGAACTTTAAGGTTTGGGTTCGTGTGATAGGTAAAATAGGACTTTGTAAACAAATCGAGGTAACCAGCGTAAAAAGGTAAACAGTATTTAAAGTCGTGATGGACCGCGATTTCTCATCACGTTCAAACGGCAACAATGTAGTTTACTTCGGAAGAACTGGCGGATATTGATTTCGTGTATAGACAGCGGATGGCAGGGCTTTGGCTGCTCAACGTCTCTACCAGGAAAGGTATCCGAAACGGCGCATCCCCTTCTCACGGACATTTACCAATGTCCATCGTCGATTACGTGAGACAGCCACATTCTAGGTACGTTATTTCATTTCTCCGCGACTGGTACGTTAAGCTGCGTTCAGACTATGTGAAAATATTAAGTTAGCATCGGTCGTGTCGTTTCGATTATGTTGGTCGCGTCGGTTCGTTCATTTCACTGTTCAGAAAGGAACCAACCTTGCACGGAGATTAACATAAAAGGTGATTGTTCATACAATCAGAGCTCAGTAATAACGGCGGAAAAATTGAAATAATTTTTTATCCAACTCTGATTGGTTATAGTATTTCGATGGTTCTAAAGGTCGCCACTACCTAGAGTCAGCGCTGATGAGGCATAAGGCTATTTGTCTGCTATAAACTTTTTGAGCGCAACGAAATGAAAAAATGTAAACGACACGCGCGAAAATTTAAAGTCTCTGTTGAGAAGTCTGAACGGTGTAAGAAATCGAAAGAACCGACACGATCGACCCAAACGTCAAATTTTCACATAGTCTGAACGCTGCTTAACAAACGTATTGTTCGTTTTACAGAACAGGAACGAAGTAGGTCGACCAAGGGTTGCCAGCAATGTTCAGTTGGTTTTTCGCTTGTTGCAGGCTACTTCCAGGGGCTAGTAGGCCACACTTTGAAGTTCTCTGGCGCTCTTTTAAATGGGAATAAAATAGGCATACTTCTCAAGTCACCCACTACAACTCCTTTAAATTTTTGCATAACCTTTTGAAACACCCTGTATACCATTTTAAAGTGTGAAATTCATTTTTGCAAATAATTTTAAAATATAAGCTGTATTTTTTGGGAAGAACTGCGTGTTGAGAGTGTGTATTTCTCACTTCAACACCTGAAGGGCCAAAAGCCTCACAATTCACTCACAAGGAGACATCCCGATTTCCGAAATGTAACCCACCGATTTTGTTCAAACTCGGGGGATTGGTAGACGTTCTTGTATCATGAAAAATCCTTATGGGAATTTATTCAATGGGCAACCGTTTTGCCATGGCAACAAAAAATGTTTTTGACAATACAAAATATTAAATTTTACCATTGAAAATAACATGGGATTTTAACCCAAATTGATCAAAAGTTGATCAATTTTGATGTTTTTATTGTCAAATTTTATCTATTTTTTCTTTTTTTTTGGCATTTTCGAAATTTTGAAATTTGTTCAAATTTTTCACAGGGGGCCTAGGAATAGGTCAGAATCCCATGTTATTTGCAATGGGAAAATTTCCATTTTTTGTTATCAAAAACATTTTTCTTTGCCATGGCAAAACGGTTGCCCATTGTATAAATTCCCTTTAGGATTTTTCATGATACATAAAGGTCTACCAATCCCCCGAGTTTGAACCAAATCGGTGGGTTACACTTCGGGATGTCTCCTTGTCAGTCTTCAAGAAAGACGCTGCAAAACGTAAGTTGGTCTCCAAACGAGAAATCCTTGCCAAAAGCGAGTTTAGTTTTTTTTTTAAATAATCGTCATTACATTAATGTCTACCAATTATTCGATGATCACCACCACAAACTAAAATAAGCCTAATTGTTTCAGTCCGGTTAGGTAAAATACAAACCTCTCCCACAATTAGCGTAGCAGTCCTAGCGAACAACTACCCAGATCAACAATTTATATTCCAAATATGCACGCCAATTACCCTACCTTCGTAGGCTTCCGCTGATTTTCAAAATACGTTACCGAAAAAATACATATATACTTAATATAATTATAATTTATTAAATATAAAAATTGTTTACTAAAACCATTACGTCAGGAAAATATGGTCGTTTTTATAAGTTTATATCTTTACACAGTGTAACGTTTACATTTTACAACGTCTGGAGGGATACTATACACGGTACGTTCAATGCCATCAGTATTCCATACCTCTACTTGGAATGCTTATTCTGGCGTATCGCGTATGGTAAGATCAATCTGACGGCTTTGGCCCCGCCTACGAGAGAAAAAATCCCCTCTGCGCGCGCTCCCCTCTCACGTGGTTGTTTGTTAAGTTAACATTGTGACGTCAAAAAAACGGTCATCTGACAAACATAAAATGAAATACTTGTATGTTTTTTTAAGTTAGGTAGGGAATTTTTCCAAAACTACTAGGTGGGACCAACAAATGACAGGAGGGGTGGGTACCTTTTAATTTCTTGCACACGTGGATGTGCTAGACTGAGAGAAAAAACCGTAGTTTTAACAGAACATTTTTACATGAAAATATGATGCAACACGTTGACAGAATAGTCCTGTAAATATTACCGGGTTTTGGTATTTTTTAAAGAGAATATTTACAGGAATAACGTGTATTCTTTAAGAAAGGTATTTACCGTAAAAAGTACCGAAGAGGTACGTAAAAACCTTTAGCACACTTTAAATCTGTATAAATTACAGGGTAAATGTCTGTGAAATTGTCAGTGCACTTTGCAAAATTAACATAAATATAATGCTTTCGCTAAGTAAGTCAGCTTACGTTAAAAGTACAGTTTGATGTCGTAAATACGTTTTATGGTATTGAAAACTGTAAGTTTTACATATATGGGAAGCTAAAATATACATGTTTGAAGGGAAAAATTCACAAGTTCATAACGAGAACTTTTAATGAAAAATCAATTTTAAATATTTTAGATCACATTTATTACATAACACCATAAGTTTATTTTCGCAACGCTATTTTTAATGACAGTATGTTTTTCTAATAAAAATATATTTTAAAGGTAAAAGTATACTCTTACTTTTACCAAATAATAATAAACTATTCAGTTGGAACCAGTGGCGTAGTTAGGGGGGCACAGGTGGCACGTGTATATACAATTTATGTATTTTATTTGTTTCCATTGTGTGCCCCCTCCGAAATTAAATCCCGGCTACGCTACTGGGTGGAACGTTACATTTATTATTATAAGCGCTCACTTAAAACCCAAAATCGTCTGCTAAAACTCGTTTTTAGGTAACTAGCACCAAACACTCCTAGCTTTGTTAAACCTGGTGGTAGAAATGCGGAACTCGTTTATCCACCATAAACATGGAACTACGTACTCCCTTTATCGTACTAATTTTTATCTCTCCAAAGGTACATTCTTGTTACGCAGTATAAAAAAATCTCTAATATTTTATTCAATGACGTTTTCGTCACTCTTTAATCATCAATATTTGAATTATTGCTGTGATGCGCTAATGTTTTAAGTTGCTGAATTCCAGGCAAAAGAAGGAACTTATTGTACTTTTGTTGACCTTTTTGTACTGATCGACATAACTATTAATTTTCTTTTATTTTCGGCGTCGGACTCTACCGCATACGATGGTCGACGTTTGTTCTGCACTTCAGCAGTGCTACTACTGGCAACTCTAACGGCTGGTCAGAAGCTTCTCCCGTGTTTCTAATGGGGTAACAATTTTTTTGTAGGGCGCAATCTGTCTAGTTTGCGAAGCGTATTAATAGTCTTTGCAGGAAATGTAGATTCTTAGATCGTAGAACTTCGTTTCTTCAAACTCTCGAACAATGTTGCCACTCCTTGGAATTTATCCAGGATCTTGGAATTTGGAGGTCGATCTTGCCATCAGGGTATATATTTTCAACACTTTGGCATTTCACCTAGGGGTTTTTTTTGGCCCAAAGATCTTATATTATCCGTAGGATTTTCCTTTCGAAAATGTTACAAATTGGGATTTTACTTTAATTTATCTTATTTAAGTTGGGCTTTAATGTCGCTACGAGGCCGTGCGAACAGGGTTGGCAACCTTGCGTACGAAGTATAAGTCAAACTATAACCATAGAAATCAAAAAGTAACTTCATGTAGAACGATTTTTGCAAAGGCGGAATGCCCACCGATAAGAACCGTAGCTTTGTCTTTAATAAAACAGCACGTCCAACTGTATATTTTACACATTCTTCAATATAAAAAACATGAGTACCCGTAAATTATACAATACTTCCAACTGTATATTTCACACATTCTTCAATATAATAAACATGAGTACCCGTAAATTATACAATACTTCCAACTGTATATTTTACACATTCTTCAATATAATAAACATGAGTACCCGTAAATTATACAATACTTCCAACTGTATATTTTACACATTCTTCAATATAATAAACATGAGTACCCGTAAATTATACAATACTTCCAACTGTATATTTCACACATTCTGAAATATAATAAACATGACTACCCGTCAAATATGCAGTACTTCCAACTGTATATTTTAAGTATTGTTAAGATAAAAATAACATTTAGACCTTTTACCTGAAAATATAAATAACCTTTGTAAATATATTTTTTAATATATTGTGTGCCCTGTTCCGACCCCCCCCCCCCCCCGCTGCGCTCTCACTCGATATAAATAGCCAGTGTAAATGGCGATAGGGCGCAGAGTACCGACGCCTTCGTGCTCAAACGATTCAATCCCTAGAGACAGGGCCTGATGTCCATGCCTAGGGTTGTTGATTAGTTTCACGGGTACGAGTGCGGTTGGGAACAAGATCACAGGGTTCTTCACAGTTTAACTTAGACACCATCTCATAATTTCTTAACAATATTCTGCAATGTAATAAACGTGACTACCCGTCAAATATGCAGTACTTCAAACTGTATAATTTACATATTCTTCGATGTAATAAACGTGACTACCCGTAAATTATACAGCACTTCCAACAGTATATTTTACACATTCTTCAATATAATACACATACGAACCCGCAAATTATACAATACTTAAAACTGTATATTTCACACATTCTGCAATGTAATAAACATGACTACCCGTCAAATATGCGGTACTTCAAACTGTATATTTTATATATTCTTCAATGTAATACACATACGTACCCGTAAAATATACAGTACCTCAGACTGTATATTTCACATATTCCTCGATATATTAAATATATCTTACTGTACAATATACGGTAATTTGAGCTGTATATTTTACAAATTCTTCAATATAATAAACATAACTTACGGTAAAATATACAGTACTTCAGACTGTATATTTAACATATTTTTCCATAAAATACAAATAACTGTAAAATATACTGAGGGGCGAAACTGTACTATAGTGTATGTAAAATTTATAGAGTAACCTACTGTTATGTTTACATATTGTCCTGTAACAACAAAAACCTCTACCGTAAACTTTTAAATGTAAAATCTATATTTTGTTTATGCACATAAATTTCACGAAAAGATCCAGTTCAATCTACAGTAACGACATGGACACCCGTGGGTCCAAAACATACCTGTAAATTCGACAGCATATTTTTCTCTCAGTGTAGCAGAGAAGATAAGTTCTTAACTCCGAACTATGCTCAAGCACTAAACTGCGCATTCTTCAATCAGATTACATAAAAACGTTTGAAAATGAGCTTGAATAAAATATCAGCCATCTCTTAAAGCGATTTTATATGCAACAATTTAGTCACGAGAAAAATAGGCCTACTGCTTAAAAATTAATTGGAAATATCAGGAAACGGCGCTTATGTATAATTTATTTCCGCCTCCGCGATCGTAAACAAACGTATTAATAGTTTATGAACTATTAAAAAGCGATCTTTAGGGAAATTAGATAATTCATTATTTATCATTTAACATAAAGACAAAAGTTCAAAAATAGCGTGATTTTCATCTGCTCCTCTCTTTTCCTTGTTTCTTGAGCGATAGAATTTTAGATTCTCTCATTTCGCTCTTTCTTGAGCGATAAAATTTTAGATCCTCTCATTTCGCTCTTTCTTGAGCGATAGAATTTTAGATCCTCTCATTTCGCTCTTTCTTGAGCGGTTAAATCTTCACTTCTCTCATTTCCCTCTTTCTCGAGCGATAAAATGTTCGCACCTATCCTTTCCTTTTTTCTTGAGCGGCGAAATTTAAGCTCCTCTCATTTCGCTCTTTCTTGAGCGATAGAATTTTAGATCCTCTCATTTCGCTCTTTCTTGAGCGGTTAAATCTTCACTTCTCTCATTTCCCTCTTTCTCGAGCGATAAAATGTTCGCACCTATCCTTTCCTTTTTTCTTGAGCGGCGAAATTTAAGCTCCTCTCATTTCGCTCTTTCTTGAGCGATAGAATTTTAGATCCTCTCATTTCGCTCTTTCTTGAGCGGTTAAATCTTCACTTCTCTCATTTCCCTCTTTCTCGAGCGATAAAATGTTCGCACCTATCCTTTCCTTTTTTCTTGAGCGGCGAAATTTAAGCTCCTCTCATTTCGCTCTTTCTTGAGGGGGGGGGGGGAATTTCAGCTCCTCTCGTTTACGTTTCGCTCTCTTTTGAAAGATATTTTACCGCTTAGTTTCGCTCAAAATTTCAAAATCCGCTCAAAATGAGAGGATCGTTGCTGATACGATTATAATTGAACCCTATTTATTGTTTACAAATCAATACATTAAATGATTTAAGATCGCGGCAAGTAGCGGCTTTGACCTACGGCGGCGCCAACAGTGGTTGAGGTCTGGTCGCGGTGAGAGCATCCGGATTACTCCTCAATCCCATCTTCCACGCTCGAGCGCGGACCTAGGATAAGCTGTTGCAGTACAATGCTAGTCATTACATTGTAGCGGGTACTCGAGGGAAGCCCATACGAACGCGGACCCGAGGGAAGCCCATACGAGCGCGGACCCGAGGGAAGCTGTTACAGCGCAATCCGGCGGCGCTCGTCGTTACAATATTGTACATACGACTGGAATACCTATCGAGCTGTAGTACCGAGTTATTTCCCTTGTGGTAAAAGAGGGCTTAAGGTTTGCTATCGATTGAGGTAGTATTCAAAATCGGTAGAAGAGTCATACAGAACACCCCGAAATCTCCAAAATATTTCCCCATTTCCGGGCCATAGATTACCGAAACTATATATAGTGTTGTGATATCAAGGGCATATATTTTCCTTTTGATTAATGATTCAATTACTACTTTAACCATAGCGTATAAAGAGTTTGGTACAATACGGTGACGGCCAATTATCCACAAATACCTAATAGGTCGATTCCGAAAGTCAGTGGGTGAAAATTTCGTTCCTCCTATATTGGAAATACTTACTTTAACTTATCTAAAAAATCCACAAATACACCAAATTCTGGGCAAATTCACAAAAGCATAAAATTATCCGCAAAATGCGCCGAAAATTTAACGAATTCACAAAATTATCGGAAAAATACGCTGTAAAATTCGCAAATACACATAATTATCGGCAAAATACGTGTAAAATTTCTGAAGTACACAAAATTATCGGCAAAAGCCGTTGAAATATTTCTCAAATACACAAAATTATCGGCAAAGGACGTCGAAATATTTCTCAAATACACAAAATTATCGGCAAAGGACGTCGAAATATTTCTCAAATACACAAAATTATCGGCAAAGGACGTCGAAATATTTCTCAAATACCCAAAATTATCGGCAAAGGACGTCGAAATATTTCTCAATTACACAAAATTATCGGCAAAGGACGTCGAAATATTTCTCAAATACACAAAATTATCGGCAAAGGACGTCGAAATATTTCTCAAATACACAAAATTATCGGCAAAGGACGTCGAAATATTTCTCAAATACACAAAATTATCGGCAAAAGACGTCGAAATATTTCTCAAATACACAAAATTATCGGCAAAAGACGTCGAAATATTTCTCAAATACACAAAATTATCGGCAAAGGACGTCGAAATATTTCTCAAATACCCAAAATTATCGGCAAAGGACGTCGAAATATTTCTCAAATACCCAAAATTATCGGCAAAGGACGTCGAAATATTTCTCAAATACACAAAATTATCGGCAAAGGACGTCGAAATATTTCTCAAATACCCAAAATTATCGGCAAAATACGTTGAAAAATTGATAAACACACAAAACTATCGGCAAAATACGCCGAAAATTCACAAATACACAAAATTATCGTCAAAACTGGATATTTTTGCAAAATATAGTGTAATATTTGAAAAAAACCGAAACTCCGGGGAGAAATAGGAAAAAATCCCTCGAATTTGTAACGATCCCTCGCGGCCATCTTTTAATTTCTGATAAACCCGGTTTCATCCGAAATGAAAATTCTGAAAGTCAGCTGGGGTAAGAAACAAAATGAGAGCCAAGAATCTATCTACAGATCGAAAGTCGGAATTCGACTCTTAATGGCGCTTTCCACCAGAAAAAAAACGAGACCAATTTCATTGAGAATTCGATAGTTTTTCCGGCACATCCAACAGGGGGAGCGAATAACGGTTATTACCGAGAATCACGAATCTTGTTTTTGGTGTTCGAACCTCCGGCGAGACAAACCGTAGGAGTGAAGAAAAGAATACCGGAAAAAGTCAGTCATATCGTATTCGGGTTGGCGCACTGGCTGATGGGCTCGCCTCACCTCGGGGAAAGGATTATATTCGTCGAGAGGGTTTGGGGTGGTTGTGGGGTGGTCGTGGGCCGCTTTGCGGGACGCATTACGCTCGGCCGAATGGAAAATGACGTTATTTCGAGCGACTGACTCCCTCGCATCCTATCAACGCATTTTCAGTCGGCGTCGTGGAGAAGTCACTGCCACCCGAAAAGAAGCTTTTGTTCGACTTTCTTATCGAATATTCTCCGCTGTACGAGCTAATATTGTCCGTCTTATTAAAGTTTGGCATTAACGACGTTGGGAAAACAATGGGCGTGCGTTCTTGTTTTCATTTTTTTTTAACGAGATTGATCAAAGGCCCGCTATTTAGAGGGCGATGTACTTTGCCAAGGCTTTTAATTAGACGTGGGTGTCTTGTTAGCTTGGGTATAGTAGCCAACGAGAAGGGGACCCGTGGGACAACGCGACGCCTCGTATATGGAAAATCTATGTATCGACAAAGATAAGATATAGATACCTGCAAAATATGCGCATCGTATTTCGGATTTTTATAATTTCATAAACCATAGGCGTACTATTCTTGATGATATTTATCCATATTTCCTAAATTTATTATATATTTCTCAATATTTTATACTATTTCCAGATTTGACTAATATTTAATTTGGGCAGTTTTTTGTCAAGGATACTCTGTGCTCGATCTCAAGCTTGAAAAGCTTCGACTGCCTTGAGCCGAAATCGAAACAGCAACCTTTGAGTTAGCTTAAAGGCCGACTACATAAATATCCGGTTTACTCTGTCTTTCACTGGAAGTCGGCAGACTGCAATTCACGTGTGCCATGCAGTCAGCCGACTTCCAGTGAAAGACAGAGTAAGATTTATGTAGTCGGCCTTTAATAAAAACCACCTATGGACTATAATGTAGTTAAATTACGTTAAAAGGTAGAAAAGTCCATAATAAAAAGGGGCAAAAAAGCTAAACACTAACAAATTTAAGTAATGATAAAACTTTTAATAATAATAATAATCAGCTAGTCTAATACCCTTGGCACCTCCTTAGGCCTTTAACTCAGGTGACCGGGTTACAATGCGTAGGAGGGTGGTGGAAAGCCCCGCAAGCCACGCGAGCCAACAGCTCCCTACACTAACTATTACCGTTAACCTCAACAAGTTTTATGGAAGGGGAAACCGAAGAGCTCGGGGGAAAACCCCTATAACCAGTGGGGAGAGAACTTGCAAACTCAACGCGGAAGGAGTGCCACAATCGGGTATTGAACCCGGCTCCTCTTGCTGCGAGGCGAAAGTGCTAACCACTCCGCCACCCACCCTTATTTACGAAATATTCGGACCAATAGGTCTTCGAGGATAAAATTAAAACGCGAAACTCGGACCAATTAGATCTTAGAGTCAAAAACAAATTAAAATGGACTGAAAAGTCAGAAATTCTAGCCTAAACATTGAAATTTCCAAACGCTGCGTTATAGTCCGTGGGTGGTTTTTATTATCTTCAACTTACCGTACATTTCATTCTCCACCAATATCCCCATATTTAACTTTCGGTTGCTACGCAAAGCGTTTTGAAATATTTAATGTTTAGGCTTAGCCAGATTCCATGGGCGGTACTGATGAGCTCTAATTAGGGCAAAATCAGTCTACCACTGCAAATTCTGGCTATTTAAATTCCATTTTAATTTTTTTTTTTTCGAGTTTCGCGTTTTAATTTTATTCTTGGTCCTAGTATTTCGTCAGTTTTATCATTGCTTTAAATTTGTTAAGGTTAAACTTTTTTTGCTACCTTTTTATTATGGACTTTTCTAGTTTTTCACGTAGTTTGAGTTACCTTCCCTAAACAGGCCCTTGACGTTCAATGTATTGTAGGACTCGCAAGATTTTTTCTGTATTTTACCCCAAAAATGTTCCAATTTGCCCAAACTTGATGAAATTTACCTAAATGTGGTCCAGATTACCCATTTCGTGATTTTCAAATTAAAAACAAAAAATCATAAAAGACCTAGAAAATTCCATGCTTTTTTAAATGGAGATTTTTTGGTTTAAGTCGTCAAAAACATTTTCGGTTTCCATGGCAAATAGAATGGGTAGTGCAACGTCTCCTTTTGGGGAATTTCATAATATGTATACATTACGCCCGACTTTGAACAAAATCAGCAATAAACACCTAGCGTACTCTCCTTGTCAGTTAATGTTTCCTTTATCTGTTGATTACTGATAATTTATCCGTATTTCGCAAACTTCCTTAACGATGTAAGATCGTTAAGTCACTGAATGGAGTCGCCCGTGTTTTTCATTATCGCCTTATTTGTCCCAAAATCCGGCAGTACTGAAAACAAATTTCTCAGTTAGAAGGAGAGTCGATGTAATTAAACCAAATGACGGAGCCTAGGCGAGTTTTTATTTTTGTCTTGAAAATTTTGCATTTTTTTGTTGATAAGTTAATCCCAGATACGTTTGACAATTGGAAAAACTAATAGATGTGTTTATTTATGGGAGTTGTAAAAATGACTAGCGTTTTATGAAGAGCAAAGAAATGTTTTTTTATACCATTTCCAAACCTGAAAAATTATTTACGAAATGTAAAGAAAAAATTGTACAACTGATTTCCAAGTATTTCCGATATTTCTTAAACATTTAAGATATTTCTTCAATATTTCCGATATTTCCAGATTTACAGAAATATCAAAAAAATTTCCGTTTATTTCTCGAGATTTCCAATATTTCTTTGAATTTCCCGATTTCCAGAAATATCAAAAAAAAAATCCGTTTATTTCTCTAGATTTTAATATTTCTTTGGATTTCCCGATTTCCAGAAATATCAAAAATATTTCCGTTTATTTCTCTAGATTTCTAATATTTCTTTGGATTTCTCTAGATTTCTAATATTTCCGTTTATTTCTCTAGATTTCTAATATTTCTTTAGATTTCTCTAGATTTCTAATATTTCTTTGGATTTCTAGATTTCCAGAAACATCAAAAATATTTCCAATATTTCTCCTGTATTTCTAGATTTCCTGAAATATCGAAAATATTTCCAATATTTCTCCTGTATTTCTAAATTTCCTGAAATATCGAAAATATTTCCAATATTTCTTTAGATTTCTCTAGATTTCTAATATTTCTTTGGATTTCTAGATTTCCAGAAACATCAAAAATATTTCCAATATTTCTCCTGTATTTCTAGATTTCCTGAAATATCGAAAATATTTCCAATATTTCTTTAGATTTCTCTAGATTTCTAATATTTCTTTGGATTTCTAGATTTCCAGAAACATCAAAAATATTTCCAATATTTCTCCTGTATTTCTAGATTTCCTGAAATATCGAAAATATTTCCAATATTTCTCCTGTATTTCTAAATTTCCTGAAATATCGAAAATATTTCCAATATTTCTCCTGTATTTCTAAATTTCCTGAAATATCGAAAATATTTCCAATATTTCTCCTGTATTTCTAGATATCCTGAAATATCGAAAATATTTCCAATATTTCTCCTGTATTTCTAGATTTCCTGAAATATTGAAAATATTTCCAATATTTCTCCTGTATTTCTAGATTTCCTGAAATATCGAAAATATTTCCAATATTTATCCTGTATTTCTAAATTTCCTGAAATATCGATAATATTTCCAATATTTCTCCTGTATTTCAAGATTTCCGTAATTAAGGGGGAAGAATACAGTAAAAGCCTCTATTTCGTTCAAGCTGAACGTTTCTGTTTTAACAATTACATAAATGAATTAAATTTTTCTTATTAGGCTGAACCTTCCTCTAGTGCTTAAAATAATTTTGATAATTCTAATATTAATAGTTAACGAGGTATAAGGTCCTAACTAAAGGGTAGTTTTAGTGCTTGCCCAACTTGTTTAGCTCCGGGGGTCCGAATTAAAACGTAATAATTTAATTACTTTTAAATTTAAAATTGACAAATTTATATTAAGCACCAAACAAGAGGCTGTTCTACACTTAAATATTAATTTTATAAGTTAAAATACAAAATTAAAAGAGCTCAGCTTGAAATGGCGCGAAAGTAGACAATGGCCACTGTAGTATTATTTCGATTTCTCACGTTTTGTACACCATATTTCTTAAGTGACTACCCCCTCGGGTGTGGGAGACTGGATACTTTCGATGTAAATAGCATAAAGAAAAATGCTTTCGTTTGTTCCTTACACCAGGAGACATGACTCCTGCTTACACTTTAAAGGGGTCAAGGTCCTACAGTAGCAAATCCTGAAATCTTCGACTATAGGGAAACAGATGAATATAAGGTATGTGGTGATACAATATGTATCAGTGTGGAAATCTATTACATATACTTAAAAAAATTTAGATTTATAAAGAACAATACGACTTCTATAAGGCTGAAGAAAAGAAGTGGTTCACTTTAGAAGAACACCAATCCCATTCTAAGGATCAGAAACTCGGTGTAAATGTTCCGTCGGCATCTGTAATAAAACAAGAACTAGAAAATGTTTCTGAATCAAATTAAGCCAATACAACTTTGGGAACCGTTGCAGAATTTACTGGACAGTTGGTGAACGCAGTGTCGTATGATGTTACTCCAACTATAGACAATCATTCAATAAAACCAGAACCAGAAGATGTTTATACGCAATGATTCTGGTTCTGAGATGGAACTAGTGTGTGAACGATCGAACTCAACTGAATTGAAAGACATGACATGTGAACGAACAACTCTTTTCACTATATTGCCACTGAACTTTACAAATATATTCCCAAAGGTTGGGCTTTTTCTGATAATGAAATGGGCCGAAAATTAAATTTGCCGAAAATATTTTGAAAATAAACAATAGCATCGTTATCTCCATAACAATTGAATTAGATTCAGAAGTAACTTCTATACTAAAAATATTGAGATAAAAGTTTTAAACAAACTTATTTCCTCGGATCACGTAGCTGTTTGAATGTTTAGAAATTTGTTTTGTGATGTAAAGACTACTCCTGGCATAATAACGCTAAATTATTTCGTTCTCACGCGATTTAAAGGCCTCAATTTTCTTCTGCCTGTCCCCTTTTAAATTAGGCCAACATGTTCAGCGGTTGGCCTACCACCAGGGTATTTGTGCTCCACTAACAAGGAGAGTACCCGAGGTGTTTATTACCGATTTCATTCAAAGTCGGGCGTAATGTAGACCTATATGAGATATGAAATTTCCCAAAAGGAGACGTTGCACTACCCATTCGATTTACCATAGCAACCGGAAATGTTTTTAACCACTTAAAACAAATATTAGATTTTTTCCTTATTTTACCCAAAACGTGTTACAAATTTACCCCAAAAATTTTCTAAATTACCCAAACTTGTTGAAATTTAATTAAATGTAGTCCAAATTACCCATTTCGTGATTTTCAAATTTTTTCAAAATTTTCGTAGCTGGGACCCTGTGAAACCGAGAAAATCCCATGCTTTTTTAAATGGAGATTTTTTTGTTTTAAGTTACGTCGTGGTTTGCTTACATCTACTCTCTTTGCGCGAAAATCATCCGCAGAGACGTGGAACTTTTGGCGGCGAATTGTTTCCTGGTTTTAAAGATAAAATAAAGCTAAGATTTACAGAGTAACTCATTTCATGATTGTCATTTAAATTCAAATGGTTCAATATTAATAAAGAAATTAAGTAAAATCTTTATTAAGAAAAACTTATTGATGTAAATTTATATTCATTAGGGCAAACTTTCTGAACCGTCATAAATTTCCCTGATTTTACTAAAAAATTGGAATTTCCCATGTCTGTATGAACCCTGTGGTAAAATGTAAAAGTTACATGAAGCCTGTGAACTTACGTATTTCGAACAAATAACATTTGAAAAATGTTTACATATTTCTTAGAGATATTTAATATAGGCCTACTTCTGATAAAATTTTAATACGCGCGCAGATAAATTTAGGTATTAATAGCTTGCACTTGGGTGTTGCCTATTTTCGTTGTCATAATAACGAGATTTGGTCGGCCATGACTTTAGAACGCCTATGGTGATTACGTTATTATTTTCTCACAGTTAATATTGCGACGTCGGATTTAGTTTACAAGTGTTTATTTACAATTGAATATATACATGGGAATAGTTAGGCGCGACTCGACGGCGGTTCAAGTAACGGCTACGTTGGCGGCGGCTTCTCGGCTGCTTGGTCGGCGGTCGGCAGGACTGCTTGGTCGGTGGGTGGCAGGACTGCTTGGTCGGTGGGTGGCAGGACTGCTTGGTCGGTGGGTGGCAGGACTGCTTGGTCGGTGGGCGGCAGGACTGCTTGGTCGGTGGGCGGCAGGACTGCTTGGTCGGTGGGCGGCAGGACTGCTTGGTCGGTGGGCGGCAGGACTGCTTGGTCGGTGGGCGGCAGGACTGCTTGGTCGGTGGGCGGCAGGACTGCTTGGTCGGTGGGCGGCAGGACTGCTTGGTCGGTGGGCGGCAGGACTGCTTGGTCGGTGGGCGGCAGGACTGCTTGGTCGGTGGGCGGCAGGACTGCTTGGTCGGTGGGCGGCAGGTTCTGGAAGTTGACGTAGGGCGGCTCCGTGAGCGACGCGTCTACGTCTGAGACTGGTCTTAGTCTGACCTCTCTCGGCTGCAGCCCCTCTATATATATTCGGAGCGCGGACCTCGTAGAGAGGAGTGTCGCACAATCCTCTCTCCGTTTGTGGATCTGGATAGCTGAGCTGATTGGGCGACGTTACATAGCTCCCCCTTTCGACGAGACCCGCCCCGGGTCTAGGTGTGATGATGGCGACTTGGTCTGGAGGTTGTTCGAGAACGTCGTCGGTGTGGTCGAAATGGTGGTAGTCGTCGGTGTGGTCAAAATGGTGGTAGTCGTCGGTGTGGTCGAAATGTGGGTGGTCGTCGTCGGTGTGGTCGAAATGTGGGTGGTCGTCGTCGGTGTGGTCGAAATGTGGGTGGTCGTCGTCGGTGTGGTCGAAATGTGGGTGGTCGTCGTCGGTGTGGTCGAAATGTGGGTGGTCGTCGTCGGTGTGGTCGAAATGTGGGTGGTCGTCGTCGGTGTGGTCGAAATGTGGGTGGTCGTCGTCGGTGTGGTCTAAGTGTTGGTCGTCGTCGGTGTGGTCTAAAAGGTGGTCTTTAGCGTCTGATTTGGCTGTTTCATCTAGGACATAAGCGGTGGGAAGGACTTCAATGGGGCGATGCAGGGTCCAGTTATTGAATTCCCCGGGAAAGGCTGCAGTCCTACATCGGGATTGTAGCGGCTTCTGGGTCTGAATGGTGGTCGTACGGTCATACTGCTGCTGAAGTGCCGTCTGAATGGCTGGCCAATTAATGTTAGCGTCAGCGGCCAGAAGAGCTACGAAGAATGCTCGGGCTGGTCCTTCAAAATACATGTCGGCGAATTTTGGCCAAATAGGGAATGTCCAATGGTATGCCGTAGCGGTCGACGTAAATGCTTCCAGCCAAACATCAATATTGTCGTGCGGCAGTCCTCGGAAGATCGGGATCATTTTCGGGCCTGGGCGATGGCTTGTGGGTGCAGCAGCGAGGGGTGACGAATCGAAGACGGCGCCTCCACCAATGCGACGTCGGATTTAGTTTACAAGTGTTTATTTACAATTGAATATATACATGGGAATAGTTAGGCGCGACTCGACGGCGGTTCAAGTAACGGCTACGTTGGCGGCGGCTTCTCGGCTGCTTGGTCGGCGGTCGGCAGGACTGCTTGGTCGGTGGGCGGCAGGACTGCTTGGTCGGTGGGCGGCAGGACTGCTTGGTCGGTGGGCGGCAGGACTGCTTGGTCGGTGGGCGGCAGGTTCTGGAAGTTGACGTAGGGCGGCTCCGTGAGCGACGCGTCTACGTCTGAGACTGGTCTTAGTCTGACCTCTCTCGGCTGCAGCCCCTCTATATATATTCGGAGCGCGGACCTCGTAGAGAGGAGTGTCGCACAATCCTCTCTCCGTTTGTGGATCTGGATAGCTGAGCTGATTGGGCGACGTTACAATATGGTCACGTGGTGTTTGCCTCATGATTTGTTTAGTAAATTGTCATGGTCGCCGTTTTATGACGGACCTTAGCTATGATGTATGCCAATGAGATAATAAACGAAATAGATCTTGAAATATTGATAACGCACAACAGCGTTATTTATATTTCCTTTTTTTCGTGGCGCGGTGTTAAATAACGCTTAATAAGTTTAATTGTATTTGACTGATATAAAAAACGAAAACATTTTTATTTTTAGCACAATGAGGCTATTATGAAAATATTTTCATAAAATTTTTCATAAATATTTTTTTTAACTTTATTGATCAAAATCTATAATTTTAAGACTAAAATTTTTATAAAATTAACTTTAAATCGGCAACTACTTCCGGTATAGGGCGCGCGTTCCAAGATGGCGGCGAAAGCCGACTTGGGAGGCTTCGGGACTTTTGGGGGATGATATAGGACCATAACACCTTTCATTTCTGAAATTTTCAGAAACAGCATATTTTTTTTCCGTTTTTGACCAAAAAATGATTATCTACCCTGTAATAATATTGATGTTTCAAAAAATTAAATGAATAAAAATTAAAAAAGATGCTGTTGATCTTACGTCACAAGACACAGCTTTATTAGTATATTATTCGCACGCGCGATTTACACGCGGGCTAGAAAACCCTATATTCATCTAGCGACTGTAACGCGCGCTCATCGACTTGTAAAAGTAAGAGATTGTGACGTAAGAGCTACATTTAAACAAGAAGGCCACGTTATTTTATAGAAAGACCAATTATAAAATTGATTTAATTTTTGGTGAGTTTTAAGTAATAAAAAAATTAGTCGTTAATAATAAAATTTAAGCGTTTTGGTGTTTTACAGTCTTAAATCTTTAAAAATGGCTGAGGGGGGCTTGATATGGTAATTTTAAACCGTTCATGAAAAAAGCTTACGACGTAGCGCGCCTACTTTAAAACGAACCGAGGCCAATGATCGGCTGGTCCAGACGAAAACCATTACGGGTAACCGGCCTTCAGCCAAAATTTACTATTAATTTCTATTAATACTTAATAAACGCTGTAGCGGTTGCTTATTTGCCTAAGGCAGCTCCTTTGAAGTAAGATTTAATGGCGGAAACTTTAAACAACTTCCGGTACATAAGGCCCGTACTTTCAAAACTCAAGCGCAACAACCAAACTTTCTAAATATTTCATTTACGCGTAAGAGCATTGACCGACGCCTACTCCGAGAAACGCAACATCATTTACGCTCGCCATAGCAACAATTGACGGGTCTTCGGTTCGGCAGACGACAGCAGGAATAAAGTAATAACTAAAGATAGCTTTTCCTTCCGATACGCTCGACCAAGAATGTATTCACCGCGGCAAAGAATATGTGGCTAGCAGCCTGTTCGTCTCGTAATTCCCTGAAGAAAAACCACGCCCCCTCGGTCTTTTCTCCAGTAATCTTTCCCCTTTTCATATCTAAGTTGGGGGAAGGCAGTCGGGTACTGAACGTCCGAATCTATACTGACAATATTTCACTAGCAATATTATGCAAAAAACGTTCGCGACAACACATGGTGCTAACATTAACCAGAAAAAAGAGCGACTTTGCTTCAAAATTTATACGAATTCTTTTTAGGGTATTTTTTATCTCTAGACTCTAGAGGCTGCAGTGCCGGCGGAAGCGCTAATGTCGATTAACGCCATCTACGAGTCTAAAATAGCGCCCTTATTATTATATAGAGACGGAGAGTTAAAAGCTTGGATTTTATCTCTTCAGTCGCTCATCTAAATATAGTCGTTTCCTGCTAATGATTAGATATTTCCCTAATAACGAGACGAGGATTTCGCGAAAACTTAATGGCCGAGAGTCTTCATCATTTTATTATTAAAAGAGATAGAGTGCCGAGGAAGACTCGACGCGGAATATAAAATAATGATCGTAATGTCAGTCGAAGCGAAAACCTCCAAGCGCGACGAAATAGGCAAATATCGCCTAAATACTCTTCACTTTCAATCCCAAAAGGATCTTTCTCGCGACGTGATTTTGAAATATAATTTGTGGATCTTAAAATTCATTTTGCGCGTGATAATACGCCGCCAAGTTAGGGTATAAAAGCGGGTAAATAAGGTTGCTATACCTCATGATGTAAAGGTACTGTCGCGCGCAAAAACGTAATTTTGAAATCAGTCAATAGGTCTTTAAATAAAATATTTCTACGTGCTTCCTCTGTTTTTTTTTTCTACTTCAACCACCACCAATTTCGCTAAAACTAAACAATAGGTTGGCTTTACTTTTTGTATTTTCCGGCAAGATTTCCCCAAATATTTTACACGGAGCTCGGGTTAGGCTTACGTCGATCGTTAGTGACTTCGGAGTTCAAACTGATTTTAATTTGATTTCGATACTAATGAAATGAACTATTATTGCAATACTCATACTAATTCAGTTAAAGTATGATATTTATTAGCTAGTATCAGGAAATTATATAGGTATACACTTGGAATGTCTAAGGAAGATTTTTACGGCCGTGATGAGGCACGAAGAATCGGGTGTGTCTTAAAGCGGGAAAACTCACGAGAAAACCTATCGCGCCTCATTACCCTAATTCGACGAAAACTCGTCATTAAGCCTAGTCATGGTTATTATATTATTAGCTTACCTGTTTATCTCTTTTATAACCATACAAATACCTGAAATTAGGTATCACTATACACTTCTTTCGCGAAGAACATCATAATTACTTCAAAATATGAAGTACGATAACAAATTGAGGTTTTTAAATCCATTGTTTTATAAGCCTTTTTTACGCGGGAAGATCGTCTATTTGTTACCATGCCGACGGATTCTTTTCGCGTCAAACCTCGAGCCAATGAATTTGAAATGTCGCGTTACGTCATATGCTTGTTTTCCACTAGCGCGCGTCATAATGTTATATTCTTTACGCGCGTAAAAACTTTTGAACGTTTCAAAGCTGAGAAACGCGTCGTTGCGCGCGCCAGTGGAAAACAAGCTTTACACTTGACGTAGTTAAGCTACGCCTCTTTCTCTACGCGCTTTCGTATCCCCGTCCCAATGGAACCTTAGACATTCCAAGTGCATACCTATATAGTTTCCTGGTTTTACTAAACCAAAAATGGGTTATAGAAACTTAGAGATTTATAGATGAATATTAATGAAAAATAGTTTATAATGTCATATATATTTCCTAAATCATATAATATTTCCGTCATAAAAACGGTTCCCCACTAGTTTAAAACTATCAGTTCCACAATAAATGAAAATTATCGGTTCCGCACTGGTTTAAGACTTCCGTTTGTGCACCAGCTTAAAACTATCTGTTAGCCGGGAGTAGTGGCTCACTCCTGGAATCTTGGGCGTCCGGGAGGCAGAGCTTGTGGATGGCCGTTTGAGGACGACCACCCATCCCCCAACGGGTGGTCGGAATACTTCCGCCACGGGTGTCCCCACCCCTGTCCCCAAGTATCCCCCCGTTGGCCAGTGGCCTTTACACATGTCTCAACCCTGATTAATCGCATAGCGGTTAGTGGACTGTATTGTCCCATCTACTAAAAAAAAACTATCTGTTCCATACTAGTTTAAAACTATCAGTTAAAACTACTTTTTAAAATTAAATGCAGACGGTTAGTCTTGCAAAAACAGGGATAATTGAGGTAGAATATTAAACTAGGCAGCCGATATTTTCGCGTTTTTCATTGTATTTCTTAAATTTTAAACAGAAATGTAAACCAAGGCTTAACAGACTTAATATAGAGGATAAAGTAATGCGCGTATGGCAACTGTCACTGAAATCATAACGACTCGAGGTCATGACTCGAGCCCGACCGATCACAATGACATCCGATTGGTGGGTTTTTTGTAGCTACATCTCGGTGACGATGCATCAGCTTTTCATTGTCCCAGTATGTGTATAAATGTGAAAGAGGAAGTTCGCGGAGACGTCCGGCCTTTTTGCCAAAAAATGGAAACCCTTCGTACTTGATTCGCCATTGGCGCTCTCAGCCTCGGCTAAGCTATTACCGGCCTGAAATGGCAAACGGAAAAGCGAGTCGAGGCTGGGGGTTTATTTTCTACGGCGTGCCAAGCAACGGACAGGGCTCGAGCTTTGTGACCGAGCGTCAAATGAAAATAAGTACGCCTGTTTACTTCCCAAATACCACGAACTGTAACCTCATACTGTAAATTAAAGGTTAGAAACGGAAGGTATATACTAGGCTTCTAAAGTTTATGAAAGTTGCTTTCATTAGAAACCGTTGCGAAATTCGCGGAGTAAACAAACCCTAAATTTCTAACATAACTCGTTAGAATGTTACTAGGTTTGAAAGTTAATAAACGAAACGGGTGATGAGTGGCTTATACGCGTTCATCTAAAAGCGTTTCTTAAACGTCTAAAAATTCGTTAACTTTTAACCTCAATTTAGAAAACACAAAAATACCACGTTTGTATAAAAGAATTATTCAAGTTTATTAGACTGAAAAATAAATTATCGTGATGTTTTTTGACTGAAAAATAAATTATCGTGAGGTTTTTTGACTGGAAAATAAATTATCGAGAGGTTTTTTGACTGGAAAATAAATTATCGTGAGGTTTTTTGACTGAAAAATAAATTATCGTGAGGTTTTTTACTGGAAAATAAATTATCTTGAGGTTTTTTGACTGAAAAATAAATTATCGTGAGGTTTTTTGACTTAAAAATAAATTCTCGTGAGGTTTTTTACTGGAAAATAAATTATCTTGAGGTTTTTTGACTGAAAAATAAATTATCGTGAGGTTTTTTGACTTAAAAATAAATTCTCGTGGGGTTTTTTGACGTAAAAATAAATTCTCAATTCGTGACCTTCATCGACTTCTATTGTCACTGAGGTAACTTCTACCGTTTTTACCTCTCCGAGGGGACAAAGTCCCCTAGGAGGGGTTATACAACGACCGTGTCTGTCTGTGGGTGGGTCTGTGGGTGGGTCTGTGGGTGGGTCTGTGGGTGGGTCTGTGGGTGTGTCTGTCTGTCAGGACTGCAAACGCGTTCGCATTTTCGGTGCAAAGTGTAATCACTGCGTACGCAGTTTCTCAAAGGGTTGGCAAAACCACCGTGCGACGGTGAGCGTTAACGGATGCATTTGCGGTTTGGTTTGGATGGTGTTTTTTCGCTCACCGTCGTGACGGTTTGGTGTATTACGTTTTTGTAATGTTTATGCGTAGGTTGTGAGTGTTGAATTTGTTGTGTTTGTGTTCTGATGGATGTGCATGTTGAGTCTGTTGTGTTTATATGGGCGTTTTCTCTCCAACTTCTTCTTAATGACTTTGGGACGGACCGAGTGCTGAGTGTAATGCTACCTCTCAACGTTCAATGGCAGGGTTTCCACCAGTTGTACACGGTATTCGTCTTAGTATCAATTTGCGATCGCATCGGGCGGGATTTGAACCCGAGACCTCCTGATTGACAGGCGGACGTTCTACCACAGAACCACCGACACTTGTTACGCCTTATTGAAAATTAGACCTTCAGCTTTATCGGAAGCGTATTTAATAGAGTACGAAATTTTGGTTTAATTGAAATAGAATTGAAATTGAAATTATTGCATCGAAGAAATTCTACTTTAGCGTTTCTCTATTGATTAAAAATAAATGCGCCACCCAGGTTTCGAACCCAGACCATTCGGCTTGGCAGTCGAGCGCTCTACCACAGAACCACCGATAGCTCCTTAGATTCACTGAAATTAAGACAGGCATCGTAAGCATAATAGGTAATAAAGTCTTTTTTTATTAATGAATTTATGAAGGCCTAATCTGGTATTTTTTAAAGGTTAAATCTTGTTTTAGCGCAGTCAGCCGAGATTAGAGGGTTAAAGGGTAGACCCTGTGGGTGGTCCACTTTTTTAACGACCTATATATAGTTCTGTTAATTCAAAGGAGATAATTTAACGTTAATTGCTTTAAGAGCTGGCGGTTCGTCAAGTGGCTCTCTGTGCTTTGTTGATGGTAAGGTTTTTGCTTCTTGTAAATACATTTGGTGTGGATATTTGGATATCTACGATTTCTAACGCAGTCAATGATTTCTTGGGTGTGCGAGTCATTATATGATATTGGAAATTGGACGGCATTGGTCTTTTTCATGTGGTATGCGTCACAACGTCAACAGGAAGTGAACGAGTCGTCCACTACCAGATATCTACGGTATCTTCATCAAGGGCGAGTGTTGAAATGAAATGAGCGTTAAAGATGCGGCAAGTATTTCGTAAGCGAGTAATTCCAAAAAGCCTCTGTAGATATTTCATTAAAATTTGCTTCGTATTATATTTAACTGATAAACTTGTTCTGTAAAAGGGTTTAATTCAATTGTGCATTGTTATAGTACGTCTAACTTACTGTTGTAACTACTTAACTTATGATATTCTGAATAAATTAAAATTGGTCGTTTCGTCTCAATTATTTTAATTATAATTAAAATTTTATACCGGGCGGGATAGAAATGGGTTAATATTTTTAACAAATAACTCTAAATTGCGGAGATATATCTTTAAGGGTTATCTCGAGAAATTAATACCACTAGGGACAATTCTTCCGAGGAGAGGTATATTTTGGCTTGCCAACTTGTTACACATAATCCTAACGTGTATACTGGGCCCACGTACAGTGTAGCCGATGCCGCCGTATTCCACATAACTCTCTAACAATTAGGCTTAATATCATTGAGGTGAATTTTTATTTAAATTTAAACCTCCCGGGAATTGAAATTCGACGCTACCATCTACAAAGATTCGTCTACAACGCAACGGTAATTGGATGCTTCTCTCTTAATGATCTGATAAAACCGCTAATTAGTACCAACGAAAGAGAATTTAATTACTTAATTTAAACAGACGTTTATAATCGTTGCCATTTGTATGAAAGAAAAACGCTACAGAATTTCACTTGATCTCCGGTTAATTTGATGAAGTTTATTTTTATCTAGCCCAATTTCCTAAACTTCTTTCTTTAGCCGATACGAAACGTCAAAAAAAAACCCCCGGAAAAGCATCCGCGGAGCTACTGCGTAAGACAAACATGAAAATCCAATTTCTTTCGATAAGTGGAGGCCCATTTCTGCAAATCCGACAGACGGCGTTCGAGTCTCCCAAAACGAAACGATTTGCCCCTAATAAATCCGTCAGAACAAGTGTAAGGGCCGCTTAGACGTATCAGGGACAACATACGCGAGCCGAATAGAGAGCGAAGTCCTTCTAGCCCCCCGAGAGGGGGGCTTTGTTTATTTTTTGAAAAATCGCCCGCTTCGGATATTAAAGTTAATGCTCGCCCTTTTGATTTATGACGGAAGCGTTGGACGCGAGCCGAAGAAATGAGAGACAAGAGTCTATATACGCGCCACTACGAGAATCAATACGTTTTCGAAGTTGCACCGAGCGCCGTTATTTTTTCGTTAATAAAGGAAGGAATAGAGAGGGTGGGGGAAGCCCCTCAGCCTACGATAAATTAAAAAGCATCCCCCGGCGCAAAAATAAGCCCTTCAATCCTTCATCTCTTCTCGGAATTTTCTCTACGATGGCAATTTGTTGTTCTTAGGAGCGCCAATAACTATTCGGATACAGAATTCGAGAACGAATAGCAGTTCGGAAATTGTTTTTATCTCTTTTATTTCCTAATCAAAGGTACTGCCGCGTTCAATAGGCGATAGCGTAAATCGTTTTGGTCTTAGCTAACTTGTTAAAATGATCCCGAAAATTCGTCATAGCACTGCCAACTTCTATAACGCGCTTCGGCGATCGGGGTTGGCCGTGGTCCAATCATAGGGGCTGCTTCACTAAGCCTTAGTTAAAAACGTGTTCTAGTCCAAGTTTTTAATTTCTTTACACTTTTCTAGTCGGAGACTTAAAGGCCTAGGTTTATTCTGCCTGTCCCCCTTTAAATTAACTTAGTGGAGCACAAATACCCTGGTGGTAGGCCAACCGCTGAACATGTTGGCCTAATTTAAAGGGGGACAGGCAGAAGAAAACCTAGGCCTTTAACATCACTATCATAATAATAATACTAACGTTCGAGTCGTCATTAAATTAAGTTTAACAAATTAATTTTTTTCTATTAAAAAGTATAGATATTTAAAAACATAAGTTACCACAAAATTTTAAGTATTACTTTCTTTAAAAGTTAAACTTTTAAAGATTCATTTAATGAAGCTGGATGTCGCTGTTCAACGGTGAACTTCAAAGACATTTTATGACCACGTGACTATTTCTAAAGGTTTCTAGCGTTTTATGGCACTCAAATGTTTCCCGAAAGAAATTTTACCAAGTATACCTAGCAATTTATGCTATTCCTATTACCAATTTCCCTCGACTGTAGGCGCCGCCATTTTGTACAAAACATGACCGCCATCTATCGTGGTTGTTTATAAGTAGCCGGTATCAACGCTACTGCCATAAAAGTACCATTGAATACGGTGTTCTTTAAATGACAAGCTAGTAGGAAGGTCAACTGATCACGTTAATCGGGGTGTAATTTTCAGATCAGTTAGTTAGTTAATAATAATTATTATTATTGTAATGATCAGCTAGGCTAATACACTTGGCACCACCTTAGGCCTAAGTCATTGGGCGACCTTTATTAAATCCATTAATTCAGGTGGCCGGGTTACAATGCGTAGGAGGGTTGTGGCAAGTCCTCCATGCCACGCTAGCCAACAGCTTCCTACACTAACTATTACCGTTAACCGCGACACGTTTTAAGGAAAGGGTATAATCCTACATGTTTCCCAGAACACAGAAATCTGATCTCAAATTGTGTCTGTTTCTTCCGAAGGGCAGGTCACTTCCTTGATTAACGACGCACCCTTCAAAAGATTAAATCCGATTTAATCGTGATTATTTTGATTAAATTCAAATTAATCGTGATTAAGTTGATTAAATCACGTTTAATCATGATTAGAATGTTTAAATCTGATTTAATCATGATTAAATGATTAAATCTTATTAAAATGACCTGCCCCTCGGTTTCTTCATACCAATTAAGTAATTGATATGAACTAATCTGATATAATTATCTCTCCAGATTCAGCTCAACAGTTATCTCACTTATACGTTTATTACATATATATAAACTATCTTGGAATGGTATTACACTGAGAGAAATAGCTGTACTTTCTACAGAAAGGTCTTACAGTAGTGAAATGTAAAATAAATTTACAGTGTTTTTCTGCATGAAAGAAACACAGAAAAATTATTTTAACTATACTATTTTCTGTAAAATGTACAGGAATATTTCTGTAAATTGTGATTAACTATTGTATACTGTAAATATCACAAAAATGATTTTGGGGCGAACTGTGGTTTTTACACTTCACAAAAAACATGCATGACACGGTGTTTTTCTGTAATATTCACAGAATGTTTAGAGTAATTATACATTATACAGACTTCGCTTTTAGCGATTGTTTTGGGATTTGTCATAAATGATAAAAGTAATCGGATGATAACGGTAGTCGGAGTGAAATAAAATTGAAAAAATTACATGTTTGAAAATTTCAATGACCTAGAACCATGTCTCCTAGGTAGTTCGAAAATTAACTTGAGAACCGCTATCTCAACTATATTAATGAACCGTGGAGTTACGAAGTTGTTTCCAATTAGAAACGTGTTCTCGACTTTTTATCACGCAAATTAGATCCCATGAAAGCTAGTTAGCCATAAATTGTGACGGGGAACACTTTTCTAATTGAACTTCGTAACTTTTACGGTTCTTAAGATACTTTTCGAATGACTTTGAAGACATGGTACAAAGTCATTGAAATTGTTGAACTACAGACCCTCATTCTCGACGAGGATTTCTAGCAAATTTCAGATCTCTAACACGAGTAATTTTAGAGTTATCAGCTCCAGAACCTCGTCTTCGACACGTTATCAACTTAACGATCGTGTCGTTTTTGGCCTAACATTTCGCAACTTTCTATTTCGCAAATCAGATCGTGTCGAAGTTAGTTGGCCATAAAATGCGACTGGGAACACTTTTGTAATGGGAACTAACTTTGAAACTCTTACGGTTCCCAAGTTAGTTTTCGAATGACCTTGAAGATTTGGTTGATTACTTTAACTAATAATCAACGCCACGAATAGATATAGAAAACGTACGAGCGTCGTGTACGATTTTGTACTGTTGATCGAAAGTACGTAGGTACCTGCCAACTCGGGGCATCAAACACAGCTCCCCACACAGCGGCACCGATCTCTTTTTTTTTTCAAGGGAGGGGGGAAGGGGGCGAGCTTCGCGGCCAACCAAAAACGAACTCCGTAGTTAATTTAAAAAGCAAACTCAAATTCCACAAATATGCGACAAAAGATTTGTCCGTCAGCATCAATAATTCCAGTGTCAGCTAAGCAAATTATCATTGCGTTGCAAATTGCTTAGAGCTAATCGATAATTTCTTCGCTCTAGTACGATAATTTGATTTTTTGGGACCTGGCAACACACACTGGAAACGTGCCTTCAATGTAGCCAATGAGCGGGAACTTTTCCGGTTGGCGGAATTATCGCCTATAATTTAGATAAAAGGGGAAAAGGGAATTGTTGTCGAAATACTTCGATTTGGCGGTATTTTTGACTTCTAAGAATAATTTACGATTGTTTTTTGTGAAGCTAGTTAGCGGTTAAATTATCTTTTTAAAATACTAGTTTAGCCGTATAATAATCTCTAAAGATTCTGAATATGGTTATTTGACTCCGCCTAAATCACACAAGACGAGCGGAAAATCATAGTTATCAAAATATTCGAAGAAAATTTAAAAAAAATGTAAAGAGATTTGGCTAAAAACAAAAGGATTAAGGGGGAATGTTTTATAATAAGGCGGGAACGTTTAGAAACGGAAGAGGGAATTTACAATTGCCAACATTGGCAACACTGCGTGCATTGGGATTTTTAACCTCGAGCGAGTGTACTGTTGGAGCGTTTTTCAATTCTGTAGCGAAAACTATTTTTGGGATGGTAAGTTTTGTTTGTTTCCACATAACTTCTTCTAACGGCTTGATTCGGTTAACTATATTAACAACTGAATGTATATTTTGAGATATTAAACATAATTGATAAAGGCTAGTCCCTATATCAAAACGTATTTTAAAAATAGTAATTTTATTTTTAATATTATTAGCATGACTATATTTCGCGACTGTCTCATGCTTCTATTTTTACTATTGTTTTCAAAACTAAACCTTAAAAATCATTAAGACAAATTATCTGTCGTTTAAAATCGAATGGACATTTTCCTTCAAGCGGCTGTTATGAAGCCGAATTTGGTAAGCAGAAGATATTTGCACAGGTCTTCCAGGCATTAGTTCTAATTTATTTATTTTGCGTAATACAAATGTATGGTAGTCATGCTTTTCAGTCATTGAAACAAGGTTGCCGTACACTTAGAAATCAGATGTTAGCTAGAAAGATTTTTCCAATAGCGCAAAGCCTGGCGATAAGAACCGTAGCCTTGGCTTTAATAAAAATTAGCGGGATCCGCCGGTGGCGACTTTTCCCTTTAGTTTTGTAATTTAAAACATAGCCGGCTGTATTAGAGAAGGCCAGGAAATCGTTTTTTCGGAGGGGGTGGCCTAAAGAATTTTTTTATGCAGCTCCTGCTGCTAGATGGCGCTTATATGCCTAGTTTTCACAGGCGCGAAATTCAAATGGTATGGAAATACATTAACGGTAGCAGACGGCTAGCCTCTGACCCCACAATATTACTGGGCCAAAAGATGCCATCTAGTGGATAAAGCCGCCAGGAGCGCGGGAAGTTTTGTTAAGAAAAATCGCCTGGATTTCCTGGCCTTCTCTAATACAGCCGGCTATGTTTAAAAAGTACCTTCGTTACGAATAAAGAATATTGTTAAAGACTTCGTTACTGACTGCTCCGCCAGTAGTATACCATTGCCGTTCTAGTTACTTTCTGATTTCTATGGCTATAGGGACTTGGCAGTGCTACGTCACAGTTTTTTTTCAATAGTTTTTATCCTGGGGAGAAAAAGTATACCAGAATGGCGGCCATGGCCAAAGGTACGGCGTGACGTCATGCTGCCAAGTCCCTATACATGGTTTTATGTAAAACAACAAAGCCTGTCCGGTAACCCTGTTAAATTGTAGTCTGCTGGTTCGATAGCTTCCTTCCAAGGCCGATTGGAGGAAATATAAATAACGTCCATTACACTTTAGCTCTCTTAAATATTTTAAAAATTTACTATTTGAAAATAAATAATGATAACAATTTTAATTTTTGTGCTCAAGTTTTTGTTTCGGGTTCATCTTATTGTAAAATCATGAGTGAGGCTAAAGTAAGTGTTTTTCATAATTTATTTATAAAATATATAAAATGTGAAATGGGGCTTGACTGTTAAGTGGGAAGTAGTTTACATCTGCCCCAATACTAGTTTTGGGTGACTCAGGGTACGCGACGATTGTATTAATAGTTGTAGACTGAACTAAGCCTTGTTTCAATAGAAAACAGGGTAATTAAATACGGAATAACTACAAAAGAAACAGACAATTTTAATTTCAATGAAAAACAGGGAATGTGCATTCGGAGAAGTTACAAAGGGCCAAAGATGGCTGGTTTCAATGGAAAACAAGGTAATTAATTACGAATCAGCTACAAAAGAACCAGAGATTGCTAACCTAACCCTAACCTTACTTAACCTAACCTTAACCTAACAAGCCTTGAAACAAGCCATTTCTCGCTCTTTTGTAGCCGCTCCGTATATAATCAATATTCTAGTCTACAACTATTAATACAATCGTCGCGTACCCTACGTAACCCAAAACTAGTATTGGGGCAGATGTAAACTACAGTCGTTAAGTGAAAATAATTAAACCTTCTAAGTGCTTAAACTACTTCAATAGCAAGCAGACTTGCTATTAGGGGTAGTCAATGGGTAATTGGGTCAAAATATTTGCTAGGACTCTAATATTAAATTGTTCAAAGAGAGGTTGAGTGTCTGACAGGGTCACCAAGGACCCTAATTTAAGTGTAGAAAGACCTATTTCCTTAAATTAATTCACCAAATTGATTTTATATGTTGAAATTTCAAAATGGTTCCGTAACAGAATTATAAGAATTAATTATTTTACAGGGGAATGAAACTATGTTCAAATGTAGCAATGACTGTAGAACAGCTAAAAATTAATTGGCCATTCCTCTTTGAGGGTTTCGGAATTGATGTCCACTTGAAAAATCTATTAGGTATTGATATTTTATCAAATTTTATAAAAGATTTTATACCGAAAAGAGCAGCTACATACTAACTTACTTTTCAAGAAGTAAAAAAAAACAGTTCGTAACATTATCACCACCTTTAAAGAAGGCCACCACAAGGACAAAACCCAAGCTGTGGTAGCCACGATTGTAATGCTTCTAATGGTACATTTCTGAAAAGATGATGATGTAATATTTCCAATTTTTGAGGTACTTTATTTGTATATTATATGAGATATTTGTAACATCATTATTTTACAAATGAAAAGTTTTTATTATTTCAAGGGTGGAACCAACCTTAATGGTATCGAGAAGAACAATAGGTAACTGGTTAAACTCTTATTTATTTATATATCAATTAATGTAATTGTATTATATATATAATATATTTATTTATTATAGGATAAACTCTGGGACACTCTTCACAATATTTAGTTTCTGTCGATAAAACAATTATCAATGATCATATCAAATCAACGGATTTGCTAACAGGATTTTTCTCTTTTTTTGGACTATACTATATTTTGAATATAAAGTATCCGGCAAGAGCTGCAGTTTTTATGCAATTTGTTCAACGGTAAATATTATTTAGTCTCTAACAATAAAAACATTTTCTAATTATAATTTTGTTAGGTGCATAGCCCGGATTAATCCTCAAGATGAAGAAAATGAAGTGAATGTAAAAATATTATTATTAACTAACAAAATGTTCCAGTTTGATGGTATCTGATACAATAAATGTTTGATGGAAAAATAATAATAAAAAATATATGCATAAC